>NW_022589705.1:23230412-23457817 GCF_004348235.1 Phoca vitulina
GGGCAGCCGAGTGGGGCGGGGCCGGCGTAGCCCATGACTGTCCCTGCCTGCAGCTTGCTGCCCTGAAGTGGGACCTGGCCGGGAGCGAGGCGTTGCTCTAGGCTGCAGGGCGCCATTCATCAGCTCCAGGGCTGGGTTGGGGAGCCAGTATTTAAGAAATTATGGCATCTGAGCCCATAATGTTAAAAAACAGAACTTTTGTAGTAATACTGAGGATCACTCCATCGATGTTACAAAAAAAACCCAATAAAACCAAAAAACAATGTCTAATCTCTCTAATAAGAACATGATGAAAGTTAAGAGATTTCCAAAATGGTTGGCTGCTTACATAAATAGAACAGTTAGGACAAGCAAAACAATGCCCAGATAAACTACATGGGTGATCTATGGCAGAAAAATAAAAGTTCATCCTTTTCCAAATCCTTGTCACAGAAAACAGTTTCCTAGAAGTGCGGTCTGGGACAAGGCAGAGAAAAGGAACTGGCTTGTGTCGGCCACCTGCCTGAACAATTACCCCATGAGAATCCAACAGATTTCGTTAATTCCAGGGATCCTTCACTGGCAGGAAGCCCATCATCAAAATATAGTGGGTGTTTTCCCCTGAGGTTTCTCAAAACTGTGAGACAATGGCCCAAACTTAGCCAGAATTTGAGACTGAATGTAGCTTTGACTTTCCAAAGAATGAGAAGTACAGGGGAACTTGTAGCTTATTTGGTGATGATAAGAGCCCTCCTGTGCTCACCAAGAACTTTCGGGAAAGAAAATACATCTCACTGGACTACTGGGTGGACTTGTTGCCTCTAATAAAGTCACTACTTAGAAGCAAATTAGAAAAATATGTGATAATTGGTTTCATGGGGCTTCAAACATCATAAAGGTGGTAGTTAGAATAATCATCCCAAACAGAAATTATAAATAGAAATATTCAGATTTTAAAACAAGAGTTAAGTAGATTGTGGGAATAGGAAAATCATTTTACTTTTGGTTTCACGATTTACTGGTAGTGTCCTGAGAATGCAAAATGCTTACTTATTACAGCTGCATTCAGACACTTCCTATTTGTTATTTGAAACATCCCCGGACTATGAGACTTCCAGAAACATGTCTCATATGAAAATTTTGATCTATGAAAGAAACCAAAACCATTGTTTTTCTTGTAAAAAAAAACACATCAAGAAACCACTAATGAAATCTTAACAATCTTTTTCATATCGAAGTGGAAAAATATCTAAAAGGAATAGCTTCAGATTCCACGAGGAAAAGTGCCCTTTGAAGATTGTTACTTTTGCAGCATTTGAGATTGATTCATATAGTTATTTGGTAACATTGTTGAAGAATTACTGGGTCTTAATACAATACTGCATATTGCTTAAGGATATAATTTATACTGTGTGAAAAAGAGTAAGACAGGACGTGTCACTAGGAACCACAAAGACCAGTCGTCAAGATTGTGCTTCAGAAGAAGGCACCGAAATGTGTGCAGAGATTTTCTCACGTTGAGAAGACTTTGAAAGTTTAAAAAGGTCATAGCAAATAATATTAAAATTTTTTTGTCCACACGGATACTGTGAATGTAAATATCTTCGTTATTAGTAAGCCAATGTGTTATGATACCAATATCTGTTTTAAAAAATTAAAACCAGCCATGCTTCTGGCACGATAAATCATGAAATTAAACTAAGGGTTTATATTTAGGTCAAATGTTGTGGTTGAAACTTAGTTCATACAATTTTTGAAAGTTAAGAATATTTTTAGTGTCTGGTTTGTTTTGTTTTGCAAGAATTATGATGTCATGTATGTATGTGTTGTCCCTATAGAAAAGAAAAAAAATACATTTGTATGATGATGATGCTTAACTGGAAATGTCTGTGAAGTCGGTTAATTTATATTCCATTTTTATTGTATATAGATTTCTAATATTTTCAGTCCTGTATTATTTAAGCTTCCTTCAAGTAAACTTACTAAGCTTTTCTTTAAAAAAAAGTTCATGTGTTTTGATCAATCCAGCTGCAAAATTGGAGATGAACAGAAAAATATGAAATAATTAAAAACAGATTTCTATACAATATTAATGATTGAAAAAAATCTATTATTTTGAAACTTTTGAAAATGTTTTTAGGAATTTTTAATGATGTGAAAAAATGCTCAAAATATGTTAAGTGAAAAGAGAAAAGAATGAATACATTCCCAATCACAAAATGATAGGACATATATGTGTGTGTGTGTGTGTGTGTGACTGTGTGTGTTATGTTAAAGTCTACCAAGATGTCAACATGTTAACGGTAATTCTTTCTGAGTGTTGGGACCTTAGGCAATTTTTATTCTCTTTTTTATGTTTTTCTGTGTTTTCCAAAAGAGCTATCATCAAATTTTCTACATGATCAGGAAAAAACTTAATTGGAAAAGAGAAAAGTGTACTTGGAAAACAATGAAGAACTTAAAACAGAGGGCTTACTTACTTACAACAGGGCTGGGGTGGGTATTGGTGTCCCTGTTTTCTAGATCTAGAAGATTCCAAGGCTCAGGGGGTTAAGTACCTTGTCCAGGGTCACACAGCTCTCATGGATGGACCAGGATCCGACAGCACCCCGTCTCATCAGAACATCTCAGGCACGAGCTGCTTACCTTCCCTTGGGTAAGATGGGCACTCACTCCCCACTTCCTGCCTCCTACAGGCTGAGCCCGCCCTGGTCCAGAGGGACCCTGCCTCCCTGGGAGCTCCCTGCCAGCAGGAGGGCCAAAGATGCTTTTAGAGCAAATAAGTATGAATCTTGAACGTGCCCAGGCCCCAGCCTAACACTGCATCGCCCCCATCTCTATCCCCTGCGTACCCTTGCCCAGCCCATGCAGGTCACAGGGGAAGGGCACCAATACCTGTATCTTTTCTCTGCCTGTGGTCACATTCTTTGGCTTTGACAGTTTTGAACTAACCAGGTGTTGGGGAGACTGTCTTCCCCAGCACTTGGCTCTCAGGAACCCCACTAGATTGTGTAGGGCCTGGGGGCTGGGAGTGGTCGCAGAGCAGCTCTGAGGGCTCCTTCCTGGCTGCCCCTGGGCTGGTTGTGGAGAAAGTGCCAGGGAGCCTCGGGGCCCCTGGAGAGGACAGTCAGGAAAACTCAGCAGGAAAGCGCCCGCCGCTCTCCCGCGGGCCCGTGGGCACCGCACCTAGCCTTTCTGAGGCCGGCCAAGGGGCCCCGGAGACCACACACGGGAAAGCACGTTGTAAACCGGTAAGCTCTACGTACCCATCAGGTGTGACGAGCCAGAAAGGGACAGGAATCAAAGGAGCCGAATAGCGAGCAGTGGGCGTCTTCTCTGCTTTATTAACTGCTGGCTCCCCAGCACCTAGGAAGCTGCCTGACGCACACTTGCACTCAGTACAAACTGTTTATATGAATGAACAAAGGGTCCCTGGCGGCTCATCCCCTCTCTTTCAATCTGTGGCATTTCACTTATGTGCCAAGAAAACAGGTGCTGTGGGAAAATGGGAAAAGGCACTGGAAGGGGATGGTTTCTCGCTGTGTGAACTTGGGCCAGTGCTTTGTCACTTGGGGCCTCAGTTGCCTATCTCTCAGGTGGGAATAATAATATGATCCACAGATGTCATCCCAAGTGACCAGCGAATGAAAACACAGAGGATTAAAAACTTTCGTGTATGTGGTGCTTTTTACCAGCACCCAGCAGCCCAGGCAGGACTCTTAAAAGACCCCTCTAGATCCTCACCTAGGTTCCAGTGAGAAGTCAGTCTCTGAGGTAAAGAAAATCTTTTATTTATTAGAAGTTGCTTGTATTAGAATGAGTCAAGTTATCTGTGTGGGTAGAAATGTGTTTATTTAGAGATTGAATTCCTGATTTGTGTCCAATATTTCCTAATGATCCATTTAAGGGAAGGGAAATACGCCCATACAGAACCAGTTAAAGTCTCGAGAAACCAATAAATCTCTGCAAATGGGCCAGCTCCTGACTCAGCTTCCTCAGGTCAGGAGCCTTGAGGGAACGCAGTGAGCCTCCTAAAGAGATAAAAAAGCTCTTATTTCATCACTGAAATACCTTTTCTGGAAGGCAGTGCTGAGCTGCAACATGCAAACTAGCTTGGCTGCAATCCTCAGGGTCCCAAAGTGCTTGCAGTGATGGCCTCCCTATTATGTATATCAGATTTTCCCAGGGGCTCTCCTCCCTCCTGTGCTCACTTGCACCCCTGCCCCTTCCCCCGAATCCCTCTCTGCTTGCTGGCTGGGCCTGGACTCTCTTTGATGAGGACAGAGTTTTCCACTGGTGGTTAAAGAGATAGCCTAAATAAACATACATGGTCAAGGGTCAGTAACTGAACCACATTTCTGTCCTTGGCTTCTTCATCAACATAGAGTAGCCTCCCTCATTATCTGCTTCTTGAACCCAGAGACACAAGAGGAAGGTCTACAAGAAAACCCACACCCTAATTTGCCTTTTGTCCATGAAGGCCATGGATGTAAGGTGCACAGCATGCTGTGCTGAATAGAGCCAGGAACTATCTAGGCATTATTTAGCTTTGGACAAACCCCTTAACCCCTCCAATCGTCAGTTTTCTCATCTGTAAAATGGGGTGGTTAGACTGGAAAATTTCAAGTGCCTTTCTAGTCCTCAAAGAATGCTGCCCGTACGTTCCCCAGGTCACCTGCTCCTGCACTAGAGGAGCACTAGAATATCAGGGATTCTACCTCTTGCCCTCCTGGAGTGAAAACAGACCCAGGGACACCTGATAACAGTGCTCTGGGGCTCTCCCTGTCTACACTCGATTACATGTGAGTCACAGGAAGAGTCAGATCTATGTGGGTTCTTGGTCTTTGCTGCTTACTAGCTGTGTGTGATCTTGGAAAATCTTTGCACCTCTAGATCTTTATCTCCAGAAGTGAGTGATACACCCTATCTGGCAGAGTCCATGGGAAGTTACAGCTTTTTGTTTGTTTGTTTGTTTGTTTGCTTAGGATCATGCCTGGCTCATCACAAGGATCCTCTTGTTACTGGCTCCCTTCCTACCTTCTTGCTGAGTCTTATTGGGCTGGATGTGTTAGGAAGAGGGAAGCCAAAGAACAACCCCACAGGTGCATCAGTTAGGCTAGAGCTGAAGCTGCCATAGCAGAGAGACCCACAAATACAGTGGCCTTAACTTGCCCAAGCTTAACTTCCCTCTTACTAACAGAGGTCATAAGTAGTCAGAGGTAGGAGGTTGGTAAGCCCCTCTCCTCCATGAGACCCCAACTTTCCACATCCTGTTCTTCTTCAAGACCAACTCAGAGCCCACCTCCCTTGGAGCAGCCCCCCCCCCCCCCCCCCACAGGGATCATGCAGCTCAGCTCCTCCCAGGGGGCTCGGCAGGCCCTGCCTCACAGCGCCAGGTAACTTTGCACCACCAGACTGGGGGCCAGTTGTGGTCAAGGGTCATATCTACCCCAATCTCAACTCAGCTTCAGGAAAGTGCTTAGCTTAGTGCTTGGCACATGGTAGGCTCTCCAGGAGGGTTTGATAACCGACCCCCGCCTCCCCCGCCCCAGTGATTGCATTCCTGGAGCCATGAGCCAGCCACGATTATGAAAGCTGAGGTGTTTGCTTAGTCATCACTGTCTTACATATTTTTTAGCTTAATTACCATGCAATTTCTTCATATCCTCCAATAAATGAAAGACAAAATATGTGTATCTTTAGGGGGAGGGAGGATGTGTAAAATTCATTCTCATGAAAGTCCTTGACTCATCACGAAAATTCAAGAAATGTGCTTCTTACACACAGACACAGGGATATACCAATTTTCCTGTAATGTGCAAATTAGGAACCCTTGGGCGGAAGAGCTGACTGGGATGCTCAGTGGAGTGAATGTCTGAATTACTGTAAATTTTAGAGAATCAAATTTTTTAGTGGGAAAACTTACCATAGTCGTAAGTTTGGGTAACTGCTCTGATTTGAGTGGCTTATGGCTAGCAATCCCAGAGAGCAATGGAATTCAGTCATCTACCTCAATGTTTATTTCACAGTTTGTGCACTGAAGACCAAACCACACTCCCAAGTGAGCAGATGAGTGGAAGTTCTACTGAGATGTTTTATAGCTGGCATGTGGGGAAGGACATAGTTTGTTTTACCTGCTTTAAAAGTTTTCAGACAAACATACGTGTGGCCATTCCCTGTGTTAGATCCAACTTTAAGTTATTTCTAATGCATCTTGGTCCTACCCATGGCTGCCTCTTTTAGCCTAGCTCTATAGTAAGTGAGATATGTGTTCTTTTTTGGCACTGGAACTTTTATAAATATGTGTACTTTTTATACTTTTACAAATATATCTGCTTTGGCTACTGGTTAAAGCCTATGACTCTACACTTATCCAACCTCATAAACAGGAATGCCTCGTACAGTTGTGCAGGTTGTGCACTGCATGGCTCCAAGATGTGCTCTTTACGCGGACCATGATGGCACCTCCAAAGCTTATATTGGTACAACCTCCATAATACTCCAGGAAAGCCTTGTCTCATGGATTACCTGCAAATTTCTCAGCAGATGCATGCTTGAACTCTCTGCCATTTAGTGTTCAACGAAAGCTTGATTGAGAGAAGCTGTCCCAAGAGCCATGGAGCATGTCTGTTCCTGGGTACTGAAGATTTGTTCCTGGAACAATCCAGATTAATAAAAAGCTGTGACTCTGGACCACATTGTTCTGACCCTCTGTGCAATTGCTTTTACTTAATCAGGCTCTGGCATAAGGCATCAGCCACATCAGAGAATGTAATGAGAGATATCATGAGCCTTGCTGTAGTTCTCTAAATGTTCTGGTGGAGGAAATTGCTCACAATATACAACCTCTTCAGAAAGGCTCATGGGAGAAATTTCTCTCCAGTCCCAGTATCAGGAAGAGTTATGATTTTCCTGAACTGTTTGATCTGATAGACAGGCGTTCTGACTCATGTAACTGAACTGTTTTCATATGTGTTACTGAATGTTGGAAAGCTGAGGGGCAAGTTGGTGGCCCAATATTAACTAGTGTAAAGACCTCACAGCATGGGTTTTGTGTTCTTGCCTCATTCCTGGCTTCATCAACATTAATAGGTTCAACAAAAGCTTTTGAGTGCCTACCACACACCAACCACTCTTCTAGATCCTACCCTGAACAAAACAGACAGAAGTTCCCATAAGGAAACTTACATTCTAGTGGAGGGATACCTGGTGAACAAATTACAAATGGATATTGGTAATATTGTCTATGTATTACATATATAATTACCTATACATGCCCATGTATATAGGTAATATTACATATATGCTCATGCAATATTATATATGTATTATAAAGAATTATCTAGGGCGCCTGGGTGGCTCAGTTGGTTAAGCAACTGCCTTCGGCTCAGGTCATGATCCTGGAGTCCCAGGATCGAGTCCTGCATCGGGCTCCATGCTCGGCAGGGAGTCTGCTTCTCCCTCTGACCCTCCTCCCTCTCATGCTCTCTGTCTCTCATTCTCTCTCTCTCAAATAAATAAATAAAATCTTTAAAAAAAAAAAAGAATTATCTATGTGTTAAAAAAAAGTATTATCTATTATACACATATATGTAATATCATATATATTATATATGCATATAGGTAGTATAATATTAGTATGGTAAAGAAGTAGAAAATAAATCAGGGAAGGGGAGATGGTGGGAGAGGTGAATTTTAAATAGAGTGGAGATCTGAGAAAAATGCTCTGAGAAGACACCATTTGAGCAAAGCCTGAGGAGGTGAGGGAGTGTGCTGTGTGGATCCCGGGGGAAGAACATTCCAGACAGAGGGAACAGTAAGTTCAAAATTCCTGAGGCAGGAGTGTGCTGGGCATGTTGAAGAAACAGCAAGGGGGCTGTTGTGGCTGGAGAGCAGTGAGTGAGGAGCGAGGTGGGACCCTGAAGAAGAACCGCGGCAGGCCTGGGCGGGCTCTGATGCACTTGGACCCTGCGCCACATAAGATGAAAAGCATCCGAGGGTTCTCAGTGGAGGAGTGACTATTTCCCAAGGGTCACTCTAGCTAATGAGCTGAGGGCAGACAGAGGAGACAAAGGCAGACCCAGGAGGCCAGTTAGGAGATAACTGTAGGAGTTCAGAGGTGATGGGGCCTGAGTCACCTGGTAGGGGGCAGGTGAGAAAGGGGCATATTGTCAGTGTATAGTCAACCCTTGAATATGGTAGTGGAATAGGGGCATAGTAGGTTCGGACATGCTAAGTTGGAGGGGCTGGCTAGACACCAAGTGAGGATGAGTGAGCTGGAGTTTCAGGCAGATATCCGGGCTGGGTGTAAGCAAGTGGGGGGTGCTTGGAGCCATGACACTGGAGGGGGAGATCACAGGGTGAGTGCGGGTAGAGAGGAGGCGCCCCAAGGACAGAGCCCTGGGGTACTGCAAAGCTAAGAGTTCACCTAAGTGTCCTATCCTCATTTTTTTTAGGCTGATATTCAACAAATTGTATTATTTTTAGTTCTATAAACCTCCTTACATTCTACTCAGAACAAAACAAACTTAGTTGAAACCAGTGTTGTAGCACCGACATCCTGTCATTCGTGTAAGACGTGTTTACTCAGAGCCGATTACATGTCAGGCATTAGGAGCTGGGGATGACCAAATTTTCCGGCCTCCTGAAACTTGTGTTACAGTTGAGAACAAGGACAGTACTTGACATGTAAATAAACACACAAGATGGTTTCAGATTGTATCAGGTGCTATAAGGGAACTAGAACAAATAAATAGAGGGTAACTCAGGACAGGAGCTGTGGCTTCACTGAGGACATGCTATGTGAACTGAACCAAAGTAGAGAGAAGGAGCCATGCAGGGTTCTAGAGGAAGAGCATTCCAGGCAGAGGGAGCAGCCAGTGCAAAGGCCTGAGATGGGAATGAGCTCGGGTTGTCGGGTGACAGAAAGTAGGCTGGCTGGTGTGCCTGGGACAGAGTGAGGGGGGAGCGGTGCAGAGGCCAAAGCCAGGGAGGGGGAGGGGGCCGCTCATGTTGAGTCTTGCCAGCATGGCAAGACCTTTGGGTTTTATTTTCAGTGCATTGGGAAGTCACCACAGAGTCTCCGTGGGGCAGTGCAGGGATGTGACTTACCCTCACTGTTGAGCGTAGCGTGGACCGTAAGGAGCAGAGAGACTGGCTTGGAGGGTGTCACGGTGGATGAGGACCCAGTGGGGGCTGGACTAGGACGGGAGCAGTGCAAGCGGGAGAGGGCGCAAGCGTATTTGAAGGCCTTGCCGATGGACCAAATGAAGGCAGAGAGAAGTCTTCGATGACTCCTGGGTTTTGGCTTGAGCAACTAGATGGATGTCATTCCGTGGACAAGAGACAGGGTACACTGGAAGAGGGGCAGGTTTCCCCAAGAAATGAAGAGTTCCTATCCAGCTGTGTTAAATTTGAGATGCACGCTGGTCACTTTGCAATTCTTTGTGTTACCTACAAAGAAAATCCCACATTCATTCAGTGTTACACCCCCACCGACAATGTTTCAGAGTTTCACCTTGTCCACACCCTCACGGACACTTGTTATTCTGTGTTGTTATTCTAGCCACCCGAGTGTGCATGAAGTGATACCTCGCTGTGGCCCTGATTCACATTTTCCTAATGACGTGGGATATCTCTTCATCTGTCAGTTTCTGGCCTGCAGGGTTTTGGGTCCCCAGGCTGGGATGCCGGGACATGGCTGTATTTAGAACATGCTGTTGACCTTCCCATCAGATCTAAGGAGGAGCATGTTTCATCAGGGTGTGAGCAAACATCGAGGCCATTTCTAAAAACAGATGTGGTTTTTGCCTGAGAGCCTAGCAAAGGAAATTAACTTTGAAAATTTTTAATTATTTCACAAACTAAACGAGTAAAGGGGAAAAAAAACTAGTATGAATAAGATCTAAGGGAAACTCTATTAGAAGAAAATATTATTATTTAAGTACTTGCTTGGAGGATATTTATTTGCAGTGAAACCCCCTGCCTCCTCTCACCCAGCTATGCTAGGCAGGCCAATACCACTGTCCTGGACATCCAGCGATCCTGTAATATACACAGATAAATGGTACTTTCTTAGGACCAGGATTTCTTCCTTCAGAAAGATCTCAGGCCAGCTAGCTCACACACAAGATGTGTCCAGACTGCTGAGAGGTTTATTTGAAGTCCTCAGTTGCTCAATCACAAGATACTTTGTGTTCCCAGCCTGCCGTTTGGGGATTAGAGGGCTGACTTTCTGGTGGCTTGGAAGAAGGATTACATCACCCAAAATCTCTTAGCCTAAACTTGATTGGAAACAAATTTGATCTTCACTTATAGTGCAAACCAGGAATTCCCTAAAAATGAGCCTGCTGATCCAGCAGCAATCCTACTGACAAGTCCCACCTTAGTTAGTTGGGAAATCTGATTCCAAACCTGAATGTCTCTCTCTTCTTCCATACACATTCTCTCATCCTACGAGTAAGTATCACAATGAATCACTCAGCTTTTTAGAGCTCAGAGTAGTAGAAATCTCAAACCAAGGCAGATTAAACAAACACACAAGTTTGCGATCATTTCCACGATATTCTATTCCCTAATGGGACTTTTGTCAGACCCTGGTAGGTAGAACAGCTTTGCCCCTCTGGAAAGCAGGTAGCTGGACAGACAGTCGAAGAGGAGGAAGGAGGGCCGGCGGCCAGATGCTGAAGGTGGCACTTGTGTATTTTGTAAAGACCTGGGCTTCAGCACTTCGTAGCCATGTGGTTTCGGGCAAATTACTGACTTTCTATGAACCTCCCTCTCTTCCTCTGGAAAACTGAGCTAAGTTTACTTACTTGGGAAGGCTGATTTGAGGCACAAATAAACAGTGAGGTGTGAGCACCTGGCCTAGTAAGAAGTCATCCAAGAAGGACACTGGCGTTATGTTGTCTTTTTCTCTAATTCTCAGCAGGAATTTTCTTTCATTTCCTTTTCAAACCCCCTCCTAGATGCCAGACCCCAACCCCAGGAATAATTCCAGACATTCAGAAGTTATTCAGCAGAAGTTGTCTGAGATGAAACAAATCCAGGTTTTGGATGAACAGAATATCGAAGAGATAAATGGATTTGATCATTTAATAAATACTTGTTGGTGCCTATTATGTTCCAGAGACTGTTCTAGGTACCAGAGAAACAGCTATGAACAAAACAGACAAAAATCCATGCCCTCATGGAGCTTTCATGCTAGCTAGAAAGGAGAGAGAGGGAGACTCTGAACAAATCAATCATTGAAACACATTGGAGGGGCGCCTGGATGGTTCAGTTGGTTAAGCGTCTGCCTTCGGCTCAGGTCATCATCCCAGAGTTCTGGGATCGAACCCCATGTCGGGCTCTCTGCTCATCTGGGAGTCTGCTTCTCTCTCGGATCCTCCCCCCCCCCCCCAATCTGGCTCATGCACTCGCTCTCTCTAATAAAAAAATCTTTAAAAAAAAAAAAACACACTGGAGGTGAACTGGTGCTGAGTGTTCTGGAGAGAAACAAAGCAGAGGAGGAGGATGACGAGTGGTGGGGTGAGGTGAGGCTGGAGATGGGTGGGGGTGTTCCTAAGGGCTCCAATTCTCAGTTCTAAAAGCTGAATTCTTTGGGGGTGGGTTAGCTTTCCTGGGCTCATTTCTAAAGAGGTATCACCTTCCTTCCAGGGCAGCCAACGCCCAGCAGCCAGGCTCAGGGGCAGAAGCCAGGCTGCCACAGTGAGGGAGAGCCATGTCAAGGCAGGCAGATGGCAGGAGACTCTGGGCAGCGCTACACACCCCCGACCCTGGGAATTAGATCACCTTGGGAAAGATTCTCCACCTTGGCTCTGGGGAAAAAAGCCCTGCACTGTGCTTCCTTAAATAGCACTGGACAGGGACCAGTTTTGTACACTTCAAAGCCCTTCCCTGTTTGCATTGTATGAAGGACGCATTCCTATCTAAACTCATCCAGACTAACAGCGGCTAATTTCCTAGCAGCTCCACCCTAACAGTTCTGGCATGGAATGGAATGAATGCTAGCACAGAACTGGGAGTTTATACTCCAGGGGGAAAAAAAAAAAAACCCTTCAAAATTCTTTCTATGTGTCTGCCCTACTACTCAATCTCCACCTCCAGGCACCATCTTTGACCAAGTTCAAGAGGTAGTTCCCTTCCTTTAGCAGCTGTTAGGACCTGTGTGATAGCAGCGCTGAGAGCACTCGGCATAAATAATCCTACAGCTGGCATTTACACTGAGCCACCTCAGGCTATTTCTTGACTGTATGGAATCATCAGTTTTCTGCCTCATGACAACTTTAGTAGGAAGCCTGGACAAGTCTATACAGAAAAGGATTTAGAATCACATCATGGGGTGCCTGGGTGGCTCGGTCGGTTTAAGCATCTGCCTTCGGCTCAGGTCATGATCTCAGGGTCCTGGGATCGAGCCCCACATCGGGCTCCCTGCTCAGTGAGGAGTCGCTTCTCCCTCTCCCCCTGCTGCTCCCCCTGTTTGTGCTCTCTTTTGTGCTCTCAAATAAACAAATAAAATCTTAAAAAAAAAAAAAATCACATCGAGGGAGGGTAAAACGAGATACAATAGGGGGTCGTGCCTCTTGGGGATTTGCTATGTCTGACCTAGTCCCAACTTCTCATGTTACAAATGAGGGAACTGATATTCAGAGAATTGAGGTGACTCTATCAAGGTCATACTGCCAGGGAGAAGCCGAGCCAGACCTAGAGTCCAACCATCTAGATGCTCCCCTGAGAATTGCTTCCCCCCAACCCCTCCGGGGCCCCAGCCTGTCTCCTACTCCCTCTGCCTCCTCCCAGCAGGACTGCTCACCTCAAGCTATCTTGGACCCAGCAAGAATGAAGGGTCCTTGCCTTGCAGAAATCTACAGTGATTCACAGGAGCTTGGACTCCTGATCCAGAGCCTGATGCTATTCCCTTCTCTCTGCCATCATGTTGCCCTCAGAATTCTTATTATCCCAGTTTGGGTGGGCTCAAACTTGGGATAGGATGCACAGAACCGCTTTCCTTTTTTTCCTCAGAGTGATGCTGACACACACTGCATTTATTTCTTTTAAGACTTAGCTTACATGGCTAAGAATAACTGATGTATTTGATGAGAAAATACATTCACCTGTAGAAGTCACTAGAAGGGAAAAGGGACCAGAAAGTTTCTTTTGTTTTTAATTTATCATGAGATACCTTTCTTTTAAAAATACAATACAATACAATACAATACAATACAATACAATACAATACTATACAATACAATAAGCCCTAGTTCGACTGATGATGTGCCTTTCCCTTTGGCCCCCAGCTCCTGGTCTCCCACCAAGCTCCCCGCTGGTCATCCCCTCCTCCCAAAATGCTCTGTTCTTGCCGGGCAAACCCTGTCCTCCCCTTCAGTATCTAAAGTGCTCCTTTGTCTTGGGGTAAGAAAAGAAAGTTTGTTTAGTTCAACAAACTTGTTGAGTATCTCAAAAGTGCCAGGCATGTGCCAGGCACTCAAGATTTAGAAATAAATGCAATAGGGCCCTGCCCTTGGGAAATTTAACTGGAACTTACAATGATCCAAAGAAACACAGCGTAGAGCCGGTGCCTTTTAAGCTTTGCCCTAAATCTACTCTTCTTATGGTCATGCACTATGACTCTTTTGGTTCCCACTCCGTCCCAAGCCCCAAGCACAGTGCCTGGCACATGGTGCCAGGAAAGACCGGTGACTCACTGAATCACTGATTCCTTATGACCACCCTACAAGGCAGACAACATTTTTCTCCTTTTACAGATGAAGAGCTGAGGCTGCCGGCAGCTAAGGGCCGTCTCCCAAAGTCTCCTGCTAGTGATGACTCAGGCATTTGTTTACAAACCCTTTGCTTTTTCTCCTGTGTGGCACATCATACCACTTCCCTTTCTAGACGTAGTATTCTCATCTGTAAATTCAGAGGAGCAGCCCAGATGATCCCACAATCCCTTCCAGCTCTGAATTTCGTCATCAATGTCCAAAATCGGTGCTAGCCTGCATACCTGTTTTCCCTGGGAGGCTTCTTAACGTGTTTTTTCTGAACATCCATTTCTCCTGCCCCCATTATACTACCAGGTTTTTGAGTTTAATATTTCACCTTGTAACCTATTTGTAGCACCCCCAGTTCTGTATTCTATGCTCAAGGACTTCTCATTTTTTTAAAGTCCATGGCTCTGTAAACCTGCCTTCTCTGGAGTAAGTAAGTCACATGCTTTACTTCCCGACACCACTAATTTCTCAAGGACAGTAGCCAGCTTGTGGCGCTCTGTGGCAGGTCTCAAAGAACCCCGTGACTTAAGATGGACAAAATATTCCTTGGAAATGACAACTCTTGATCTTGAAGCGAAAAATGCAGACTTTAAAATTTTGTGGGATCCTAAAACTGCAGTTCTATACACTAGTGATGAAAAATCAAAAATGAAATTAAGAATTTCATTTGCAATAGCATCAAACAGAATAAAATATTTAGGAACAAATTTAACAAAAGAAGTGCAATACTGGTACACTGAAAATTAAAAAAGCATTGTTGAAGAAAACTGAAAACCTAAATACATGGAAAGATAGCCTGTGTTTGTAGACTGAATGACTTAATATTGTTAAGATTGCCACACTCTCTAAATTGATCCACAGATCACACACAATCCCTATCAACATCCTGGCTGGGTTTTTTACAGAAATTGACAAACTGATATTAAAATGTATATGGAAATGCAAGGGACCCAGAATAGCTAAAACAATCTTGAAAAAGAACCAGGTTAGAAGGCTTATACTCTCTGATTTCCAAATTGCAAAGTATAGTCATCAAGACATTGTAACACTGGAATAAGGATAGATATATAGATCAGGAGAGTAGGATTGCGAGTGTAGAAAGAAATTCTTACATTTATGGTCAATTGATTTTGACAAGGGTGCTAAGACAATTTGATGAGGTAAAGAATAGTCTTTGTAACAAATGGTTCTGGGACAAGTGGATATCCACATACAAAAGAATGAAGTTGGACTCCTAGCTCACACCATGTACCAAAATTAACTCAAATGGACCAAAGACCTAAATACAAGAACTAACAACATGGAACTCTTAGAAGAAAATAGAGGTGTAAATCTTCATGACCTTGAATTGGGCAACAGTTTCTTACATGGGCCACCAAAAGCATAAGCAACCAAAGGCAAAAAATAGAAAGGTTGGATTTCATCAAAATTGAAAACTTTTGTACTTCGAAAGACACTAATGAAGAAAGTAAAAAGACAAGCCCTAGAATGGGAGAAAATATTTGCCAATTATATTTCTGATAGAGGTCCAATATCCAGAATATATAAAGAGCATTTAACAAGTCAAGAATAAAAAGACAAAGAACATGTTCACTATACTTTCTGAGTTGTCCTACATGCAAGTACATGTTTTTAATGTTGTCTGTCTTCTGTCCTGTAAGTTTGCTATTAAAATATATTAAACTATATAAAAAAAACACAAAAACACACAACTTAAAAATGACAAAGGAGGGGCGCCTGGGTGGCTCAGTTGGTTAAACGACTGCCTTCAGCTCAGGTCATGATCCCAGGGTCCTGGGATCGAGCCCCGCATCGGGCTCCCTGCTCGGCCGGAAGCCTGCTTCTCCCTCTCCCTCTCCCCCGCTTGTGTTTCCTATCTCACTGTGTCTCTCTCTCTCTGTCAATTAAATAAATAAATAAAATCTTTTAAAAAAAAGATAAAGGATTTGAATAGACATTTCTCATAACAAGATATACAAATGTTTAATAAGCACATGAAAATATGTTCAACATCATTAGTCATTAAAGAAATATAAATCAAAACTATAATAAGATGTCACTTCATACACATTAGGATGGCTATAAAAATAAAAGGTACTAACAAGAATAGTGAGGTTGAGGAAATACTGGAACCCTCCTTCATTGCTGGTAGGTATGTAAAATAGTGCTCAAAAAGTTCAACATAGAGTTACAACATGATGCAGCATTTCTACTCCGAGAGTGGTGTGTGTGTGTGTGTGTGTGTGTGTGTGTGTACATACATATATGAAAACATTTGAATGCACAAAAACTTGTACATGAATGCTCATAACAGCATTATTCATAATAGCCAGGAGGTGGAAATAGCCCAATACCCATCAACTAAGGAATGGATAAACAAAAGATGGTATATCCATGCAATGGAATACTATTTGCCCATCAAAAGGAATCAAGTGCTGATTCATGTTACAACAATAGATGACCCTTGAACACATTATGCCAAGTGAAAGAATACATTCCCAAAGACCACATTATTACATGATTCCATTTATATGAAATGTCCCGAATAGTCAAATCCACAGAAACAGAAAATAGAACAGTGTTTGCCAGGGGCTAGAGGGAGCAACAATGGGGTGACTGCTAATGGGTACAGTTTTTTGGGGGGGGGGTTGGTGATGAAAATATTCTGGAATTGAATAGTAGTAATAGTTGTACAACTCTGAAAGTGGTGAAAATTAGGATGTATAAATTATATCTCAATAAAGCTGTTTAAAATAAATCTTTTGGGAAATTCAATAGGAAAATGAGCGAGGCTAACTGAAAATCCCAGGCTAGCCCCCATTCTCAGCACCTAGAAGGCTCCCCACCACCACTGTGGCAACATCACACCCACAGAACTCTAAATCTATGGATTTTCAAGGTCTATCTTACCCACTCAGCCGATGATTCCTCAACCTCTCTCTGATATCCCCACTGGGTGATTCCCTAGCTATGCTTGACTTGGCTGTTTTCCCCTGCTCCAAGCTTTTGTTGAGTGTCTACTGCGCACTCCATTCTGGGCTAAACATTGAGAATACACTTTGTATGGCTGTCTCTGTAATGTAACAAACATTTATTTGAATATTTATAATGTATCAGGCATTCTACTGGTTTCTATTCATTTTTGTTTATTTGTACCTCTTTTAGTTTTGGTTCTCCCAGAAGCAAATCCTGAGACAAAGATTCAAGTGGAAATAGTTTTGGGGGAAGTGCAGGCAATCCTTGGAGGGGAGTGGGAAGGGATCCAGGGAAGAAAGGAAGCC
Source organism: Phoca vitulina (assembly GCF_004348235.1). Classification (NCBI taxonomy): domain Eukaryota; kingdom Metazoa; phylum Chordata; class Mammalia; order Carnivora; family Phocidae; genus Phoca; species Phoca vitulina. The sequence continues at coordinate 23,247,445 of NW_022589705.1, forward strand.
AAGAAAACAGCTCCCACAGTGAGCCACTAAAGCTTCAGCCTGAAGGGGAACTCTCGGGAAAGGTGTAAACGCGTCTGGAAAAAGTCCCTGACCTCCCAAGGGCCAGGTGGCTGGGAAATGTATAGGCTACTAAATCCGGACTCCCTGGTTGAGTGCATGCTGGGCATATGTTAATTTCTCAGTATCTCTGCTGCCCACGGACGCATAAGTTATGCATCCTTCCCCAGATCTGAATTGGGAGAGGGGAGAAAGAACCCTTGGGCACAAATGCACATTTGGGCAATTGGTAGTTGGCAGGACCTGTGGTCCAGGGGATGTGGGTGGGACACTAACAACATCAGCCACAATACTTTCCTCCTTCAGGGTGCCTGGGTGTCTGGCTCTTGATTTCGGTTCAGATCATGATCTCAGAGCCGTGAGATTGAGCCCCGTGACAAGCTTCGGGCTGGGCACAGAGCCTGCTTAAAATTCTCTCTTTCCCTCTCCCCTCTGCCCCTCCACCCTCCATGCTCTTAAAGAAAATACCTTCCTCCTTCCACACACTGGAAATGGTGTACAAGGATACACAAAACACATCATAATGCCATGAATTAGGTCAAGGTAAAGGAAAATAAGGTAAGGCAATGAATATCCTCCTAATCAACCCGGAAAAACAGATGCTATTTCTCAGCATATTCTTTGTCAAACACTGGATCTCCAAAAATACCTCCAAAACTACCTTTTGAAAAGGCAAAACTGAGTTGCCAGCTTATCGTGATAAATGCGGTCACAAACTTGCCAGAGTCTCAGTAGAGGTGATTATTTTTTCCATTATGAGAGTAATAATGCTCATTCTAGAAAATGCGTTTGGAGAGCGGATTTGTGGATTTTGGTGTTTCTGAAGTAAAACCTTTGGTCCATTCTTGGGGGAAAGTGACCTCATCTTAAAGGAATGAATGCTCCTAAAAAAGAGCTGTGTCAAGGTCGCAGTGGTTTCATGTTTCTAAGAGAGAACTGGACCCTTTTCACTCTCCAAGAGGGTAAATAAATTTTTATGTTCTAAGGGCTTGATTTTTTTGACTTAACAGGCCATCGTGTCCTTTCCAACAAGCTGTCAAGCCTTATTGCATAAGAGAAGGAAGACAATGAGAGTCATTGTGCCCAAGAGCTGGGGTGGGGGGCAGTGCCCAGGGGGAGGGGCTCACTAATGGAGGCCTCAGCTGCCAGGACGCCTTCCCCGAGGATGGTCTGAAGGAGGGTTTGCTGTCCTCAAAGTGCCCAGTGATGGCATGGGATGGGGCGCGGGCACTAGTGGAAACATTCTGCTGTCCAAGGGGCTTTGCGGGACTTGTGCCTGCCCCTGCCCCAGGGCCTACCTAAGCCGTGGGGGCCGGCTAGTGAGAGCAAGCACCTGATTGACTGATGCAAGTGTGAGGAAGTGAAGCTGCACCCTCCTTTTCACACCTCTCTCTACATCCCGGGACACCTGGCAGGCATTTCCATTTCGGTGTCTAGAGGCTGGACAGGAGCTGCTGGTGCCTCCCAAGCCGAGAGGTGGGGGACGAGACACAGAAATGTTGCAAGACTTCTGCATGCTTTCCCATCCCTGCAAGCACAGTTAAGGGTGCTGGCGCCCCAGTTTCTGCAGAGCCCTTCCCCCTCCACCTCTCCCGGCAGTTGGCTCCAGCTCTCTCCCCCTCCACAGGCTGTGGTACCTATACAAATGCAGCTTTTTTTTTTTTTTAGATTTTATTTATTTATTTGACAGAGAGATAGAGAGCACAAGTAGGCAGAGAGGCAGGCAGAGGGAGAGGGAGAAGCAGGCTCCCACGGAGCAGGGAGCCCGATGTGGGACTCGATCCCAGGACCCCGGGATCATGACCCGAGCTGAAGGCAGCCGATTAACCAACTGAGCCACCCAGGCACCCTACAAATGCAGCTTTTAACCAAAAGATTCCATGCTCTGAGAATGGTGAGCCTCGATGCTCAGGAACACTGGGGGTGGCATTCACCACCTTCCTTGTCCCCAAAGTCAGCAGCATCTCGGGCACCAGAAACTGGTTAAAGCTGCCTGGGCATTTGGGCATTTGCAGCAGAAGATGCTTATCAGTGGAAAGAATAAGTCTGGTGTCAGAGCAGTGACTGCCCAAAAGTGGCAGTCCCGGGGGTTCAGGGCCCCTTACCTCTGTGGGGGGGGGGCGGGGGGAGTGCAGGGTGATGTGGGAAACAAAAGCAGAAGAAAAACTATTAAATTTCCTTACTACCTAGAGCCCACTGACAAGTCATTGAAACAGGCACTCAACTGCCTCAATGTTAATACTTTGCTAAGGGCAAAAGGCAATCCTAGCCCGAACCCGCCCCCCCCCCCACCAGGATCCTGTAAGTCTACCTTAACATATAAAAATTCCTTTGGAAACTTCCTTTATCTCTAAAACCCCCAAGATACGTGTTGGCAATCATCCCCCACCTCGCTATGGGGAGGAAGTAACCTTCCCCTGTGAACACTGCCGTGGTGAGAACTTGTCTTTCTCTTCCCCAGGTCTCTGCTTATATTGCAGAACGGAGCAGAGGTGAAGGTTGCAGGGAGTCGGCAGGGCCAGCCTGAAGCCTCTTCTAAAGCATGGAGTGAGTGGTCTGGCCCTTCTTTAGAATGAGGGGCTCCTAACACTCTTGTCCAGTATGGCATGGGCCTCCATTTTCCCATGTAACTTCCCATTCCAGCTGCCCTTCAAAAATCCCACCTTTTGGTAATGCCTTTTCTAGAAATCTCCTTGATCAGTTTTAACAACCACCACCCTGTTAAGACAGAGGATCTGCAATGCAGTTCCCACAGAAGTGGGAAATTTCAAAAGTTAAATTTCAGCCCCACAGAAGTGGAAATAGAAAAGAACCAAAAAGTTTTATTAAAAATAATAACTTGGTATCTGGGGTGGAGAGAAGCTAAGCCTATGAGCCTGAGGCACCCCTGAGGAAAGAGCCCTTCCCATTCTCTGAGCTTCGAGCTGCTGAGAGACTGATTCTGGCTCTGGGTGGAGTCACACTAGGGATTCCGTGAGCCAGCTCCTCAGGCCTCACCAGTTACCTGGTGTGGATGAGGCCACATCAGCAGTGATGTGTACCCACTTGTACCCTCTCACCTGCTCCTACAAGGCTTTCTCCCAGGAACCACCTCTCAGTCCCAGGGGTCGCTTGGGCAGGTACACCTGGACGGTGCAGTCACTGTTCTGAGCGCAGCTCCCTGACCCACCGGAGACACGAGTGGTCGGCGCAGAGGGGTGGGAAAACGCTTCTTTCCCCTCCTCACACACCAATAAAGGGTCCCAGAGTCGTGCTACTTGTGCCCTGAAGTCTTAGAGACGTTCTGGTGTCATCTAACCAATGCTTTGCTCTTACAATATTCCAAGCGGTTTACAAACATTAACTCACATGACCTCATAGTAACCCTCTGAGCTAGGAACCACACACGGAGGGCTCTGTGAGAGAGGGAGCCGGCCTGGAAGAGCTTAGGTAGCTCACCCAAAGTCACTCAGGGAGTGGTGGGACAGAGCTGGAATTTTTTTAAAAAAAACCTGTGATTCTCTACCTGTGTTTTCCTCCCAGCCCTTCTCCCTGTGGCCCAGGGAGCCTGGCTGAGGACAGACTCGGGCTGAAGTCAGAATCATGCCTGGCCTCACACCTGACGCTCTGCTCAGCGTGGTTCACCGTGCCCAGCTGTCTCCCTGGAACGAGTTCTCCAGAAGGGTCCTATACCCCCTTAAAAATAAACTGCTATCAGGCAGCCCAAGCAGCACCAGAGAGTCCCGAATTCCCAGCAGAGGAGGAAAAAAAGCTTTGGCTCTGCTGGGTGCGGTCCCCTTGATCTGATACAGAATTTGGGATCTAACGCTGACTGCTTTCCTCTCAGGCAGGATCTTTAGAGAAGGACCATTTTTTTCTTCTGGCCGGCGGCTGCTGCCTTCTCAACCCAAGAGGCTATGTTGGCCTGAAGAAGAAGAGCAAGGAGGAACATCATAGGCTCAGTAGGTCAGGCTGGAAGTAATAGCTCATGATCCCTGAGCTGGAGGAGGCTCACCTCAGAAAGGTCCCTGGGCTCCTCCACCTGCTCCGGGAGTGGTGGCCCAGCCCCAGACTGAGCGCTTGGTCAACAAGGGAAGATTCACCCTTCCTTTGCCCTCTAAGTGCTCCTGATGAAAACACTCAGGTGTGATGCAATTGAAAACAGAGTTGAAAAGACACCTGGTGGTCTCAATCTACGCTCCGCGTGAGGATGAAGGGGCTTTACACCTGCATGTTCCCTTGCCCACATTCAGAACCTGGGGTGGTGGGGGGTGGGGGGAGCTGCCTGCCAGCCACGGGCCACGGCATGTGGCACCACAGAGTCGGCGGGCAGGACAGCAGCTGGCCAAGCACCCAACTGTGTAGACGAACAAAAGCTGGGCACTGAGGAGAAGACAGCCACCCTCCCCCGCCCTCCCTTCCCGCCAGGGTTTGGGCTGATTTCTTTCAGTGCTAATAAGCAGCTCATAAATACGAATAAGCTCTTTGGCACCCGGAAGCAGGCAGAGTGACTTCCCGAGTGAACTTGGGCCAAGGTTAGCCCCCTGGTGCGGGGCCAGGGTGTTGCAAGCCCCTGCCGAGTCGGGGTGGCCTGAGCAGGGCAGGAAGACTCGCCACTGTTCCCAGACAGAGCCAAATCGGCCATCCCACAGACACATTTCTCAGTCACAGAAACTTCCCCGACAGATGGGCAGGAACACTGGACCCACCCCGATACTCATACATACATATCTATGCGGCAGCTTCCGGAAGGTCCAAGAGAGCCCCGGTCTCAGAGAACACTTACATGCTGACGAGAAGCAGGAACCACACCGACATTCCTGCCCAGCCCCCCACTACAGCTGTGTGCTAAGTTGGTGTAAGAATTGCACGGGTGGTGCTCTGAGCTTGTACTCGGGCCACGGACGCACCGAGGAAACGTCATAACATCCATGCGAGGCTCACTCAAGCCCATTTCCCTGAGTACTTACGTGTTCATAAAGAGAGCACTGTACAAAGCAACACCCCTGCCCCCTCCCCCACTCCCTGCCCTTGCCGGGGAGAGGCTGAGAGGCCAACACCAGTGGGGCTGCATTCCTCTCCCTGGGGTTGGGTATTCATTGTGCCATTCCCACGCAGCCTGCTGGGTTTCCTCTGGTCCTTGGAATGTCGGGCCTCCATCTCCCTGCCTCGTCTCCAGGCCTGGGCCTGGGTGGAGGAGGCAGCCACGGGGCTGCCTTACCCACGCCTACCCGTGCTTCCCCTTCCACAGGCCTGCGTACTCTGTGACTCTGCCTGAGGGATTTCTCTGTCCGCAGCAAGGTGCTCGGTCCCCAGGCAGGCCAGACCAGGCTTGCTGGGAGTTCCTGCCCTCCACCAGTGTCGGAGGGAATTGGCAGGTGCATCTCCCAGCTTCTGGCCCCGTGTGTGGCGGGGACAAGGCCAAGCAAACTCCATCCCATCTCCCAGACGTCCCCAGTGGGAAGGAGAGCAGGGTAACCTGCTCATTCAATGCAGTCTGAATGTGTTTCCTTCCCTTATCAGCCCACTGAAACCCACAGTGGGTAAGCAGTGTAAGAAAGAGTGAGAATCGAAGAGACAGGGCCTCCTTTGGGATTCCGTCAAGCTTAAATCCAGGAGAAAAGCAGACCCTCATGGCGTGGGCTCTTCCCGCCATCTTGGGTTAGTAATTACATCAGCAACCACAGGGTTTGGGGCCCCTGGGGACACAACTGTGGCACACTCATCCTTCTTTCTATGGTGCCCGGCACAGGTGTGGCCCTTCGTAGGTTCTCAGTAAATGCTAAACTAGGCAGAGCTCACCCCAGGCAAGTTCATTTGAAAGGAGCTCTTCAAAGACCTCCCCACCCAAGGAGAGAGAAGGGCTCTTTGACTTTCTAACCATCGGAAGCCCTTAAGGAACAACAGTTTAGGCATCGTGCCATCCCATTTTTCTCTAGCACTGGAGGAGTCAACTTTCACTGCAGGGCTCATGAGCTGACTTGGGACTCCTTCCTTGGGTAAGAACCGGGAGGCAGTCTGCAGGGGAGAAGCGTGGAGGGGGGGCCTGCCCTCCGGGGCAGGAAACCAAGCCATCCCCTGCACAATGCCCTGTCCCTCTAACAGTGAACAGGACATGCAGGGCTCCTTTACAAGCTGTGTCTACAAAGCCCACGCTGGGCACTGCTCCCACGAGGTGATAATATTTGGTCATGGCATTTATTTATTGCACATTATTGGAGGGCAGGGAACCAGGAAGATGTTGAAAAATCCTGGTGAGAGCTGAGCTTGGGACTAAGCTAGAGGAGTGCTGTTTCTTAGAACCCTACTGAAAGAGTGCCTAAAAAGTGAAAGAAGGGAAAAGAAGAGAAAAAAAGCTGCAGACACTTGAAATGAAATCAAGTGATATTCGTCCCCCCCCCACCCAGGTCTCAGACAGCTGGTCCCCAGAGACTCCCAGTTACTGCCTTGAGGTCTCAGAGTCTATGCATGCTGCCGAGTTAGTAAGCACGGGTTAAGACCTGGGGAGAAACTGACGAACCACTGTGTCTGGGCTTTTCACTTCCTTGGCCTGAGTCACGTCAAGCAAGCTCACCTCTCCTTCCCGAGCCACGCGGAGAAATGGAGAGGGTGCGCAGACCTGGGTGTGGTGTTGCTGGGATCTAGCCAGCCCCCAGATTCTCTGGCTGCGGAGCAGCCTGGCCAACTCACACAGGTAGCACCCCTGTGTTCTTGGAAAAGGAAGCACCAAACGGAAGGGGAGGAGGAGGCAGGCTAGTCAGGCCCCTCTGCCCAGGCATGAGAAGTTTGCTAGGAAATGGCTTTAAATGTCACGGATAATATACTCCAGGGGGGACCCAGTGTCCGCTGGACTTGGCCCCTGGGACGTATTCAATATCTGCCGGCTACTCTTTATTTTTCCACAACTAAACTGTACATCCCTTGAGGGCAGAGGCTAATTCTCACTGTCTTGATTATTTTCCACAGGACTTGCAAATAACACATAGCCAGGAATGTGCTGATCTTTGATCTTCTATTGTGTAGTCCCATTTCCTTCAGGAAAGACAAAGCTGTGAAGTCATGAAACTTGGTACAAATTGTGAAAAAGTCACTTTGTCCAGTAAAATGATTTCCAATCGCATATTTTAAAATAATTAACCTGGATGTCCATACCTATAGTTTGTCCTGAAATGTTTATATGGGGATAATAGCTGAAAGCTGAAATAAGCAGAGCAAGCAAGTAATCTAGAGACATCTATCACAAATTTGCAGCCAGTTTAGACATCACAATGGGTCTTTAGGGAAGCATGCAAAATTATACTTTCAGAAAACAAACCTTTGCCTGAGGCCTGACTCTTGGCAGACAAAATGATCCAGACAGGCATCTGCCTGCCCCAAGGATGCACCTCGGGCAGCTGCTAAGTGATGCCTGGGCAGACCATGGCGGGCAAGCAAGTGCTCTGTCACTCTGTCTCAGCTCCACGGCAGGGTACAGTATCACCGTGGTCAGCTAAGACCAGACCCCTCTGCTCTAATGTCCCCTCACACCCGGTCTTGCTGCTGTATAATGGAAAAGGGGCTAGATGTGGGTTTAGGAGGTGGCCTACATTCATGTTCCAGCCTGGCCACTCACTAGCTGTGTGACCTTAGTCGACTCCCTCAACCTCTCTGGGCCTCTCTCATAAAGGCCATACGCCTGTAGATTTATGGCTGGCAACATCTATAAAATGAAGAGGGTAGGGCCAGACAGCCTGTGAGGCCAGTTCCCACTCTAAATGCTGGCATCCTCTGAGATGTGGGAGAGGGGGGTTTGAGGAGGCAGCTCGGCTGCTGGCAGCACACGGCAGGTGGGTGCTGGTGCCCGGGCGCTCTCAGAGACCGCGTTCACGTTCCTTTTTTGGCCACTCCCAGGATGTACACACAAAGGCGCGTCGCAGAGTACCACCCCTGGGGATAGATGGCAAATAGTCATTTGAATCACCGAATAGTATTTGCTGAGGACCTTCTGCAGAACAATGGGTCATGTTGTGAGGGGTGCGGAAGCTGGACACAGTAAGACCCTTGCCCTCAGGAAGGTCAGGTCCAAATGCCAGCTCTGTCTGCGGCAGACCCTGGGGCCCTAGGCATACAACGACCTCTCTAAGTGCCCTTCCTCATCTGGAAAACAAAGAAGATGAAACCTATTTTGCTTGTTATAAGAATTAGAGAGGATATGCGTAAAGCACATTAGACTGTTCCTAGGACTGGATTGTTAAGAAATAGATACTTCGTGGTAAGCTCCTAGCACGGTGCCTAGCACATGGCGGGTTTGAAATTAATGGGAATTACTGTAGTTATTATTAACATACTCTCATCATCATTTCCAGTATGGGCAGCATTAATTAATGCTTCTCGGAAGAGAGGAGACCGGGGAGGGCCCCGAAGGAGAAACGGGGCTCAGTGGATGGTAGGTGAGTTGCAATCTGAGACATCTCGTTCCCTCCTTGACGCCCAGCTATGCGTGGCACATCTCACGTCCATCATTCATTCTTAGGAGCCCTTAGACCCACCCTCCCACAGGGCTTTCTAACAGGAAATACAACCGTCAGCGGGTTTTTCTTTTTTTCAAGTTAAAATCAAGTTCAGCCCTCATGCATTTCTCTATGTATTAACCCTACACCACATGGCCTCATGAGCAACTGTCTCCTCTTCTCTGAAAGAGGCAAACCCTGATCTCTTCGTGCCTGTCCAGGAGGCAGCTTTGTTATCCTCAGTTCAATCTGGGGGCTTTGGAGGCTCTGCCCTTAAATGGGGCTGATGCAGGCTAAGTCTACTCCACTGCCCCCAGAGGAATGTAAGAAATCCCTTAGATCTCTAAGGAATCTGGATTAATAGGGCTTCTTGGTGGGCAAGGAGACCTGCTATAAATTCTAGCATCTTAACTCAAAGGCTTTCAAATTCTTGCTTCGTAAAGCTATTCCTTCAATTAACTCCATATACATCGCCACATTTTTTTTCTTTTTTCCTATGCTCCTATTTTTCTCTGAAACTACATGACAAAATATAACAGTATTTTGTTAATATTAATAAAATAAATTTGTAATTGTAGGAAGGGTTTTTTCTTCTTTGGCCTCACCCCTCCTCTCCCCTTCTTTCTCTCTCCCACAAAAGCTTTATTTTCTCAAGTGCCTATGCTTCTTTCTGTAGTGATATTCATCATAATAGTTGCAATGTATTGAGTAAAAAATACATTCCAGGAATGAGCAAAATTCTTCACTTACTTTATTTCATGTAATCCTCTCAATGACCCCCCTGTCCTAATCTCCTATTATGACTGTTCCTATTTTATACCTGAGAATGGTAAGATAAGAGAGGTTAAGTAACTTTCCTAAGGTCACACAGCCAGGAGAGTAAATCTATGGCTTGAATCCAGAATGCCCAATGACTGTTCTCTTCTTTATCATTCCACTACATTCTCTAAGTTTCTAGAGACCATCAAGAATCCTCTATATTGCTTTTGGTGGTTCAAATGATTATATTCCTGAGGGCTGAGCGGTTGCTCCATTCTAGATAAATTATTATATCCAAGGAAGCAATTATAAGACACCTTAAAGCAGCTGCGCAGGCTGGCATTTTGATCTAAGTGTACTTGAAAGTGAAACAGTCAGCCATGTGGCCTCGCAAACATTGTGGAAACCACAACTTAATACTCTTAGGATAGCGGACCTGGACTGGGACATCCCACGTATTCCCCCACTGAAACCAGGTTCTGTTATCCCTCTAAAAAATCCTTCAAATGTTTTTTTCTCAGTAATAGGATAGCCTAGCTAATGACAGTTTCCACCATTAGGGGCCCCAGACAGCGGGATCACCAGGAAATAAAACAGCACAACTGGGAACAGGCAGAGTCAGGGAAGTGCAAAGTGGACGCATCCGCCAAGGTCATCTCCTCCCCACACCTCCATCCCAAGAAGGGTTTCGCAAGCTGCGTGTTGCTCCAAGGAAGGGCTACTGCTCTCTATATCTTTTTGACTCCACACCACTTCCTAGGCTTCTGCATTTCTGGAACTTTTCCTCCCCACGGAATAACTCTAAAGTCTTAATTCTAATGTACCAGGTCCAGAGTATTTGTATGTAATTTAGTAAGACAATCAGATGGACGGTGGTTGTGAATGACATCCCAACATACCTGTTATATCTGCCTGACAACCAAAGAGATGAAAGGAACATGTCCATGGCAGGAATGGATGGTGGCCTACGGGTGGGTTAGGCGTGGAACACTACATCAAAAACTAACGATGTAATGTATGGTGATTAACATAACATCATAAAATAAAATTTAAAAAAATAAATAAAATTAATTAAATGAGTGACTGTTAGACTAAGGTGGCTCTAGAGTCATGGCAGCCTATGGAAGAAACCAAAATCTAAGCTTGTAAGTGCCTCGGGATTATGAAATCAAACCCTAAGGACAACCAACCACAAACAGCCAACGAGGTTGAAGCTACGGCCAATCAAGTAATTTCCTTTCTTTGCTCCTGCACTTTTTCTATGAAGTCCCCCCAAACACATACACCCTCAGCTCCTGTCCTTGAAGAGCTCTTGACAACTTCCTGTTTGGCACTGCCCCGTTGCAATCAATTTTTTGCTCAAATAAACTCTTAAAAATTTTGACTATGTCTCAGTTTATCTTTTAACACTTAACCTTCTGCGTTCCCAGAGCTCACATCTTCAGATCCAAAGAGGCAATCCCCTAGCAGTTATCAACTAAGAAAAGGGGACAGTACCTCTTGAAGGACCCTTGGAAATATGAATGGAGATATGGTTGTCACAGTGACTGGGGGGTGTTGCAAGCATATAATGAAGGGGCCAAGGATGCTAAACATCCTGCAGTGAGGGGACAGTTCTGCACTATGAAGAACGTTTGCATCTCAAATGTCAACGGCACTCCTGTGTGGGTCCCTGCCCTCAGAGTGGTGCTCAGCTCTGGATCCGGTCTGGAACTCTGCACAGCTAATCTGAGCTCTATCTTCAGGGGACTTTGTTGAAAAAGGACGGATGTCATCATCATTCTCATCCTCAATAAATGTATACAGAGAGCCTGTGACCAGGAAGGCAGGGTGCTTACCTAAGGGAAAGTAGGGAAATGCTTTGAAAATCAAGTGGGCTCAAAAACGGAACTGTCAGTCTGCTACAATTGTCCAGGAAGCTTGCATTTAATTTAGGAATGTAATATGCACCACCACCACCACCACCGCCCCCCCGTTTTTTTTTCTCTCTCCTTCTAGATAAATGAGGGTTGGCTCCATGAAGCCAGGAAAAGCAAAATCCTTACATACACATTTCCAGTAGCAGTTTCAATCACTGTACTCTCTTCTCATGTGTTGTACTTTCAAGCCTACAGATTTCTCAAAATAATGAAAAGACCCTTGATTTACACAAAATGTTGACAAGGCTCTGCTCGGCAATACAACTTCAGTCTTATCATTTGAGTGGGCATTTTGTTTTGCTTTTATTCCAAATTTTGCCCATACAAAATTACACATAAAAATTATGTAATTCTCTGACATTCTGAAATTATTTTCAAAATGGAAACTATTTATAATGCTCAAAATTGCTGAAGGTATTTTGCCCTAAATACTCACATTTTCTTCAACTGCCAAAGAAATTGATGAGTTATGCAGGAATAATATGTTTTATGACTTTAACAAAAGTCTGCATTTTCTGAAAATCGATGTATATACTTGAAGACACACTTACTCTGTGTTCTAAAGTAAACTTTTCTGCATGAGTTTTCCCTTGAATGACCCTGGTGCTAACTCATCGTCTTTTCCAGGGCTCAGTGCTAGTGCCCTGCACTTGGTTCCTTGCATAGGCTTCTGACATCTTTCACCTCTATGTGTGACACCTAAAGCTGCATTTTCAGTTCTGATCTCTCACCAAATACCTAGTGTCACATCTAATATTGACTAATGTGCCTTTCGAATGGAAGCCCTATTTCCTTTCCAACAATGTCCCCAAACCACTTCTCCCTTCTACTTACCCAGTGTTGTCGATTCTCTGGGCTCCTTCGTACCCTTTCCAATGAGAGAGAGATTGAGGAGAAGGAAGGGAAAGAGAGAGGGTGGATTTAAGTGCAATTTTTAGTCCATAATGCCTATACTGTTATTATCAGCACCCGCTCCATCACCACGCCCTGCTGCCCCATAACAAAATATGAAATCTTTGGGGCTAGATGTTTCTTTTGTCCCCGGAATCCACAATTAACGAGCAGTCCATAAGTTTGACAATGATGAAGACAATGACCTCAATCAAATTTCTTTTGATGATAGGGAGCAATAACTTGAATAATACATAACAAAACTCTAAAAACCCAATTCAAAGTAGATTAAGCAAAAGCAAATTTATTAGCATAATAAATTGAAAAGTCCAGGCTTCTAGGACATAGAGCACCAGCGGACCTGGGTGTCCAAACATTATCATCAAGGACCTTCTTTTGCTCTACTTTCCCCTGTATCAGTTCCATTCTCAGACCAGCCATCCTCAAATCAAGCAAAGACAATCAGCAGCATCTCCTACAGCTTTGCACCACCACCACCACAAAGAGAGCGCCCCTTCCCCACTGTTCCCTCCAAAGTTCGGGAACTGACTCCCATTTGCTCTGATTGGCCCAGTGTGGTCATCTGACATGCCCACCCCTAAACCAATCAGAGATGACATGCCTTCATTGGCTAGGTTTAGGTCTAGACCCCCCCAGAGCCAGGGTGTGGGGTCAGCCTCAGATAAAACCCATGGACTTGGGTGGAGGAAGTGATCCCCTAAGGAAATGGAAGGTGCCCCCCCAAAAAACAAATGGACACCAGGCTGGCAAAAACAACAGGTTTTTACCACAATTCCTAACAATGATACCTACCCAGAGGGTCGTGGTAAGAATTAAATCATATGGATTCAAGAAGTTTGTAAATCATAGAACAATTATATCTAAAAGGTTTTTTTTTTATCATTAAGTAGATAATTCTGTGTTTCCACACAGAAAAATAGAGATGGGTTGCATCGACACTACAAAGAAAGGCAACAACCATTGTCTGCACTGCTGTTTGGTCAAGGAAGACTCCAGGGGCAGCAGAAGGCATGCTGGGTCTTGCGGACAGAGTCTGGGGTGGTGGGAAGGATCTTGACCATGCAGATGTGGACTCTGGTCTTGGCTGCATCTTCTATTGGCCACATGAACTTGTACATGGCACTTAGCCTTTCTGAGCCCTACTTTCTTCAACTGTGAAATAAGATCCATCAGACTTTTTAACACCCCATTCCTGTGAGGGTTAAAATGTATGCAAAGCACACATGGTGCCTGGCACAGCACAGATAGTCATTCAATATTAGAATGTTTACCCCTTCTGTCTCCCCTGCCTCCAGGACTCACTATGTTGCTTTATTGCTAATGAAATTTCAGTAACATAAGACATCTTAATATTGAAATCTGGAACCCAGAAAAATTTTTTTTTTTTTTTTTTTTTTGTAGACAGAAGTAAACCAAGTTAGTCTTTTTTTGCATTGCTATTTAGACATTTTCTAAATCTCCCAACTGATGGGGGAGGGAGATCTGGAAATGGAACCAGGAACTTTGTCTTAAATATCCATTAGCCTGGGCCCTGAACTTTGGTTTCGGATGTTGTTATCACACTCTTAACACACCAGCTCACACAGTGCACAGGCCAGGGAGCAGCTGTGGTATTATGAAATGACTGCCCAAGGTGCAGAAGAGCAGCCTTTAAGGCAACTTGTGAGTCAGCAAGGGGAGTGAAATGTGAGTAGGGAGACCATCACCGATAAGGAAGAAGTGACTAAGCAAACAAGCCTTTGTGGGCATATTTTCGATGGATACTTTGTGCAAAGTTGTTGGGGATGAGGTCACAGAAGTCACCAAGATTATAAAATGGGGGCTTTCTTCCTGAAGGTGATAAGGAAAATCTGTGTCCTAAGATGGCCAACCAAGCCAGTGAGAGAGTCCCAGTCCTTGCCCCGGGGCTCTTCCAGGTTCTTCTCCCTGCCCCGCTTCATGCGAGCACCAGTCCGGGTCCTTCTCCCTGCCCCGCTTGCGCACGCACCAAAAGTGCCAAGTATGCAGAAGTAGAAGTGTATAAATTGCCCCCTTTGTTTGTGCTTGGGGCTCAGACCTTTGGAGATCACTCTCCTCTGAGCCCGCCGACGTTAAATAAACCTCCTATCCTCCAAGATCTGCGAGTGCCACTTGGTTCTTCCGTCGGGCTATCCAGTCCAGGTTCCGTAACAAAGGAAGTCGGGAGTTGCTCCAGCAAACACCCACACCAAGTCCTTTCTGCTAACCCCTTCCTTCCACCGTTCCCTCTATGCTCTGAGAATCAGCCTCCTGGGAAACACAGACTGGCTTTACTCAGTCCTGCCACTCTCCTTGCTTTCCTTCCCCAAAGCTGTCCATAAATGCCAGGGCTCAGGAAAATATTCCCTCCCTCCTCTGCCCTCCCAGAGTTGCAGAACCACAAGGACCCACCTTAGGAGGCCACGAGATTCTCCCAGGCATTTCCCAGAAAGATTCTGGCTCATCCTTCTTATAGAAGTAGTGACAAAAGGAATTCCATACTGCATGCAGCAGAAAGTTTCCATGCTGGGTGGATCGCCACCTACCTGGAGTTGGGACACCCGTACAGATTGGCCACCTTCTCTCTCCCATCGCCTCCAGCTGGCTCCGCCTCACCTTGTGCCTCCAGAACATCAGACGCTAATGCATACAGTTTCCCCAGCTGGAGAGGAAGAGGCTGAAACTTTTGTCCCTGTGGAGGACGGAGAGTAGGTCACCCAGCTGTAGGACACTACGGCTTTGTGATGTTTTCTGTGACCGTGGCCAAAGGTCCAGCTCCTCAGTGCTGACCCCCCACTCTCAGGAAATCTGCAGGCTCCTTTTCTCAGTCTTGGGAGGGGGCAGGGAAGGGAGCCAGTGCAGGGGTCGACAAGAGAAGGGGCTCCTCATCAAGCCCCTGTCCAAGCGGCCCAAGAAGCCTCGTGGTCATGGGCAGACGCTTCCCTTTCTGCAGCTGAATCCCTGGTCCGCTTGTCTACCAGGCTGCCATAGTTCACATACAGGCCAAACGCCCCAATGGTAACAGCAGCTGATGCCTTCCAGAATTCACCAGCTTGCACCACCTGCCCCCTAGGTCTGCCTGTCTTTGTTCCCCTAGTGTTTCCCAGGAGACCATGTGTGGGCCTTCACCTGCCTGCCTAACTAGACTGGGAGCTCCCGGAAGGCAAGGGCCTCATCCCATTCCTGTCTCCTCCCCAGCTCTCAGCATCCTGCTTAGGGCAAGGCTTCATGACCACTTATTGATTGTTTACCAAGTACCCACCTGACCAATTCCAAGTGAATCTTGAACTTTCAAGGAGCACCTGGCCAAATGCATGTCCAAGTCACCAGACTTGTCTTGATGCGGTGGATACGGACATGAACGTGGTTGGCTCAGTCCTGCCATAGCTGGAGCTCTCTCACCTGACCCTGCATGCTCTTGGGTGAACAACCTGGCTGGCTGGAGAGGAGGGGCTCAGGGAGGAGAGAGGGGAAGCAAGAGGAAGAGAGGGATTAGGAAAGAGATCAAAAGGAGGGAGGAGAGAGAGAGGCAGCCAGGTGAGCAGGAAGGGACTAGGACAGGAGACAGACCGAGAAAGAGGGAGAGAGACAATGGAGAGAGAGAAGAGCAGGAAGAGCCCAGGGAGGCTGGCAGAAAGCTCATGTGGGCTGGGTGTCACCATGCCATAACTTGTCCTAATTATTGAGTGCCTACTGTGTGCCAGGAAATGGTCTATGCCCTTGGGGAAACAGCGGTAAACGCTAAAGAAGACAAGCTCTTTCCTCAAGGAGTTTATATTTTCACAGATGACTGATGACAAGTTAATATATAATAAAAGTTGTTAAAGAAAAATAAAGCAGATAATGGTCTACTCTCAAGTAGAAGTGAGTTTCAGTTCAATACTACTATATTAATGTGAAGACCAAATGCACCAGACAGTTAAAGAGATGCTTTCATTCCAGAGATTGCAATAGGGAGAATGATGGTAAAGGTGGAAAGTCTCAAAAAAAAAAAGGAAGGGGTCCTGGGGTTTTAATTGGGCTGGTAAACAAGGGCTTCATCTTTAAGTCTTATAGGAGCCTTGAAGAAGGATGCAAATGGGTCTTATCTTGAAATACTAGAAAGCGGGGCAGTCCTTTGAGGCTTAGCCTTGGAACAGCAAAGGATAGCAGATTTGGGGGGACAAAAGAGTAGGGGATTTCTTAAATATTGCTGTTTCCCAGGAGCACAGAGCTGAGGTCAAGTTCAACCTTGCCACTGACTGTGTGCCCTCTCTGTTATTCTAAAAACCAAATATGATTGCTTCTCACCCACACCTCAACTTGGGAGTTCCTACAAGCTGCACACAGCCCTCCGTGATCTGGTTCCTATCTGCTCCTATCTGCTCCATTAGCTGACGTGAGAAAGCCCAGGGAAAGGCACATTCAAGAGGATCTTCTGGGTCAGCCCACCCATCATGTCTGCACACCTTCTGTCATAGGGCCACACTTAACTGCGAGTGGGGCTGTGAGCCCAGGAAGAGGGAGAAAATGGATGTTTGGGTCACAGCTAGCTGGCTTTGTCACACATGCTTTTCACGCTACTCCTTTTCTCTTTGGGAACACCCCTCTGCCTCCTTCCTGGCCCTTCTCTGATTAGATGGCTCTGTGTACCTTTCTGGAGACATCGAGGCATGCCTGCCCTTAGGAATTCTTTCTGGGCCACCAGTGTGGGTCAGGTACCCCCTGAATGCTCCTATAGCACCTGAAGACCTGTTACAATATGAATCACACTGTTCTCCAATTGTTTATTTTCTCATCAGTCCACCACACTAGGTCTTGGGGGTCCCTAATGTTAGGACTGTGCCTTTGGCTCTCCATCCTAGATGCCTAGCACGGCCTGGTGCTGGGTAGGTAATCAATAATGTTTGTCAGATAAATGAGGGGACTCTGGTTCACTCCTGAACTGCCAGGATCCCCATGTATACTCCAGAGTGATAATTTCAACTAAAAGGAGACCGGGGGCTCCCCAGTAATAGTCGTCTAATAAGAGGTCTCATTTGAGACCTGGGTCTGGATCGGTTCTCACACTGAGACTGGCCAAGAAGATACTAAGCATTGTTGATATTAAAAATGCAAAGAGAGCTAGATGCCTGATTTCGAGTTCAGAACTGTGGCCTCAGCTCCCTGGCAGGAGAGGACAGAGGACAACAGACTCCCACTGTATGAACTGGTGTAAGACAGCGGCCCTTTCGGAATGAAGGCGAGGGGCTGGTATGGCCGGTTTGCAGAGTCTCAGGTAAGTCAGGTAAACAGTCACACATTAACACAGTCGGACACAGCTTCTACCATTCCTGCTCTGCTCCTAGCCAGTCTGAGTCAGGACCAAAGACAGTTAAACCTTACTAACGTAAGAGAGAAAGGCGGAGTCATTTCCATGGTGACTGGCTTATGGCAGAAATCATTACCGAGACCAAGAATGAGAAAATGGCGCCTCTTTTTATGTTGAGTTATTGGCTGGGGCCTCATTTTTATAACTTTTGAAGAAGGAATTATATAGCTCACACATCCAAGAACAAATAAAATGGGGAGATGACCTCATGCATGAGTAACCAGACAGCAATGTGACTGGAACCTAAGAGCTGAGCAGCTACCTAGAGCTACCCACACTTCGTACCCCATGGCCACCACGCTAGGGGGATGAGGAACACCCTGGAGGAGTTAGTGTCTGCACTCGGGCCTGCTGAGTATCCTGCCACCTCCAACACTTGTGTTTGCGATTCATCAGGGCCAAGTGGGTGAGAAAAAGGAACAGAACCTAAACAAATTTCCTAACCTTAAATGGTTGACTTGAGTTCTATGATTGGTGAAATCAATGAAATAAAGATGAATCACGCCTTTGAACCATATGCTTTTCTATATGTTCTGGTGTGTCTTTTCCTGGTTGGGCTGGTTCTTATTTGAGCCCTTTGGGGGCCGTGGAGGGTGTCTGAGGGCACAAGGACAGGCATCTCAGGAACTACCCAAAAAACCTCAGGGACACTGTGGCCTCAAGACAGTAATTCCTGAAGGCTCTGCAGTCTTTAGCTATCCTCACAAGAGTGGATAACCTCTGAGCTCTCTCTCCTGTGGACTTATAGGTATGTACGTGGGTTCTGCAGGAACATCGTCGAGCACTCAGATGGCGGTGATGGTGATGGTGATGACAGCTTACATTTATTAAAACATAAAGTGTACTGGGCACTACACTGGGGGATTTACATGCGGTGTCTTGTTTAATTCTCACAATCACTCTATCTTTACATACTACGTACACTTATCGTTTTAGGTGGGAAACATACTGGTGGGGAAGATGCTGAAAAACCCAGCTCCAAAATGAATCAGACTGAAAAAACCCACCTAGTAGTCTTGGCAAAGGTGTGCCCCTGGGTGCCGTCATCAGGGCCGGTTGTGCCCCTGGGAGCCAGTGCAGGCTCTTTCTTCACACTTTCAAACTTGAGCTCTTACCACCCCTGCTGTTACTGCTTTAATCCAAGCTACCACCATCTCTCACCTTGACTGCAAGTAATAGCTCATGTTTGTTAAGCTCTTCTTGGGTGCCAGGCATTGTTCTAAGCACGTTCTCTGTGTTTGACTGTTTAACTCAATGAAATCATTGTTAAGACCACTGTGTCGCACAACTCCAAGTGGTACCATTCACACTGTGTTCACTGGGCTCCAGGGGTAATTCCACCTGGAGTTGTACAAGGTAGCCGAACTTACTATTATCATCTCCGTTTTACAGATCAGGAAACTGAGGCCCAGAGGAGTTATTTAACTGGGCCATGTTCACACTGCTCCTTAATGGCACAGGCCCCAGCAGGCTGGCTCCCGAGGCTTGCCCTCTCTGTGACACTGCTTCTCCTTCTCTTTGTTAATACCCTAAGAGGCCTCTCTGCTTCTGTTTTGCCCTTTCATATTCTCCAGTAGACAGACTGATCCTTTTAAAACACATAGACAATATTGTGACTCAAGCCCTCCAATAACTTTTCATCCATCCTAGTATACACTCGGAAAAAACTCCTTAGCATGCCCCATAAGGCCCTATGTGGCCTGGCCCCTGGCCATGCCTCTGGGCTCATCACCAACAACCTTCTCGCCAGCTCACTCTGCTCCAGCCACACTGGCCTTTTTGTTATCTGAAGATCACACCAATCCTGTGTCCCACCTCTGGGCCTTTGCACCTGCTATTTCTTCTGCCTCTGCCACATACCTTCTCCAGATCCTCCCGTGGATTTACTCCTTACCTCATTCAGGACACTACTCCACCTTCTCTACAGGGTACTTCTCTAGAGAGGTATATTTCCACATAAAATATCCCCCACCTGCTGGTCTCTATCCCATTACTTTCCTTTGTCTTCATAGCACTTTACAGGATTTGAAATTTTACCATAGAATTATTCATCTGTTGGTTTATTACCCCTCAAATGTAAGCAGGGACTTTGTCATCCTTAAATACTGAGTCTCCAGGGCCTTGAAGAGAGCCTCATACATCATAAGGAGCTCAATAAATATTGATTGAGTATATGAATGAGCAAAATTTCTGGAAAGCAGGGCCACAGGAGCACATAGTCAGTTCTGGAGGACCAACAAAGCAGAGGAGGATGGAAAAAGGAGAAGGAAGAAGGAGGAAGAAAAGCACTATTCAGATTCAGTTTAACTACATTTATCTAGTTTTTCTTGTGCATGAAGCTTAGTGATGCATAGTATCTCATTTAATTCTTACAACTGCTGCAGCAAGTAATTTTAGCGGGACAGGGGAAATAAGAGAATAGTGAGCAGAAACACATTTTCATCAATTCCTTGACAGACTCTTTTTCTAAACAGGAAAGAGCCTATTATTAAAGAAACAGACTCTGAATTGCTTATCTTTATGTAGCCTGAACCACAGGATTTTGTGTTTATTTTTCTTATGACTCAATTCCATGAATCCTGTAGCCTATTTATTTTATTGAGTTTACTTTTATTGTAGCTTCAAGATAAAAAAGGTTTATTTCTACCATCCACTGTTCTCTCAACTCAGCTTTTAGAATCCCCCCCTCCCCAGGTTTATGTGGATTAATTCAATTCACTGGACAACTGTGAGTTAGTTATCTCCATAAATTGTTTTGCCAATTTTTGTGGAGGAAAAGCCTAAGGTTTTCGAAGGATGTGTCCAACTAAAATTTTTATAATAGCATTACACCACCATTTTAATCCACTGTTCATTTTAATCACATGTTGGAACAGTGACCTAACAGCTTGCAAGACAAAATCTTGCACAGTGTCCTAATCTGAAATCCTGGGGCCACTGATCCCCACCCTCCAAAAGAACCCTCCCTCCATATTAAAAGAAAGCACTCTTCAGTGGGTCAGGTCCCTCCTTGCTTCCTTGTCTAGCAAGGCACAGGCTGTTTTGTTGATCTATGGTTAAACCTGATCTTACACAATGAGTATATGGCTTCTGTTGCAGGGTTGTGCAAAATAGAGGAATCTTATGAAGCTGGGGCTTTGAGCAGAGTCCCAGGTTATGTAACAACAGTTCCAGCCAGAGGCTGATCATCCAGCTGACGAGCCTGACTGCCCCCTCCACCGGCCCTCTGTGCAGTGGTGGGAGCCTATAAATCCAGATGGGGGTTGGGATGAGGGTCAGAGGATTATGGCTCACACCCACTTGGTGCTGATGCAGCCCACATGCTGCTCTCCAGAGGTGTCAGGAGCCCTTCAAGGGCTATTAATGCTGAGATAATAACACAGCCTTGCCCGGAGATATTTAACGATCCCTGTCAAAAAGAATGAAATGGTAAATCGATGTAACTTCTGAGAGG
This sequence comes from Phoca vitulina, assembly GCF_004348235.1. Lineage (NCBI taxonomy): Eukaryota > Metazoa > Chordata > Mammalia > Carnivora > Phocidae > Phoca > Phoca vitulina. Next base: position 23,268,361 of record NW_022589705.1, read on the forward strand.
GCTTTTGGAAGCTCATTCCCTTCTTCCTGTCCTGATGAAAGGAAAGGGAATTGGCATATGCTGCTGAGCCCCAGTGCTCATCCACCAGTGTCCTGGGGACTCAGCTTCATGGTAGGAAATTCTGGGGAGATTCCTTCTCTTTAGAACCCACCTGCTCCATCTGCCAGAATCAACAACTCTCCACATCACTGAAAACTTACAAGTGCTCTAGACAATTTACTCTTGCTTAAATATCTGTGTGAAACATTTTTGATTTCCTCAAATCTCTTGTGTACCCATTGCTTTCTGAAACGAGAGCAATAAGGATGGGATCCCATTTGCCTTGCTGACCTAAGGTCATTGGTATGAAAACCAGCTATGAGACCATTCTGAGTTCTGCATTGCCCCCTGGGGCTACCGAAGCATGTTGGCTGTTTGCCCCTGCCCTCAGTGGGTCTGGTGGTTGTGATGCTTCCGTGAGCCATTAGTGGCCCTGGATCGTTGCCTGGACAAGAGACTGAGGATGTTGTATAAAGTGTGGTACCCACGTCTGGTGTTGACATTAGGGGTCTCTACCATGGAGAGAGTTGGGTTTGCTTAGGTTCGCTTTCATTCATCTTGCTTGTTTGTTATGTGGAGTCAAAAGATCAGAATTCAAATTCTGATTCTTTTTCTTGCTATCCAGCCTCAGGTTGCCCAGGTCCAGCTCACAGGTCAACCAGCAGTCATATCTTTTCAATGACCTTTTCCAACAACCCTCCCAGGGCCCATCTAGGGTCTTCCATGGAGTAAAAGCTTACCACGTATTAGCTAAAGTAGAATGAATCCATGAGTCCACCATTCTTGAAGAGAAGCAAGGGGGCAGGAAGCTGGAGGGAAATGAAAATCGCTCTACTTTTTACCCCTTCCCGCCCTTTCAACACCGCCTTTGACATTTTTCCTCTCTGCTCTGCCATGCTGGCTTTAGCACCAGTGTCCAATGGCCAGAGCCATGTGTCAGTGAAGAGGCAGGTGGCTAGCTAGTCGACCAGACTCCTGGTAAAGCAACTGGACTTTCAGCAGAGCAGGCAGGAGACCCTGGAGCCATCTCCCAGACCACAGGGCAGACATTATCCTAAGTTCCCACCTCCTCCCATTCCCATGTCCTTACTGCTTCTTCCCTCTGGTATCACTAATATCTTCTGTAGACAGAGTTCAACTGGAAAACTCTGGGCAAGTTATTTAATATCCATAGCAGAAATTGCTCATTGTTCAGCCCAATATCCATTCTTTACTCCCTCAGTAACAGAAGCTCTAGGAAGCTCTGATAACAGAAGCTCTGATTTTTAATGATTGCCTAGAATAAAGGTTGCATTTCCCAGTTTCCCTTGTGGGTAGGTCTAACCATGTGACTAAGTTTTAGCCAATGAAATATAAGGGAAAGTAGTATGTCTGCAACTTCCAGAAAGTGTCTTTAAAGGAAGAGGGTGCACCCTTCTTCAGCCCTTCCTCCTTCCTGCTGGCCGAAGCTTAAGCAGCCATCTTGCACCATGAAACGGAAGCTAGTGCTGAGGATGGCAGAGCAACCAGACGGAAGAAGCTCGAGTTCTAACACTATGTAATACCTTGTAAGTTCTGGGTTGTCTATCTCCAAACTTCTTTCAGATGAGAGAGAAATACCCCTCTATCCTATTTAAGTTATTATTATTTTGGGTTTTTCTGTCACATGCATCCAAATCTAAGCCAATCTGAGATATTTTTGAGCCTTGATTTCTTTCTATAAAAACTACCAATGTCGTAGAATTATTCAGAATGCTAAATGAGAAAGCTCTTTTAAAATGTTCTTCTTTTTAAAAAATTAATTAATTAATTAATTGTTTAGAGTGAGCAGGGGGAGGGGCAAAGGAAGAGGGCGAGAGAGAATCTCCAGCACACTCTGCGCTAAGCGTCAGCCCGACTCAGGGCTTGATCTCACCACCCTGAGATCATGGCCTGAGCCAAAATCAGGAGTCAGATGCTTAACCGACAGAGCCACCCAGGTGTCCCTAAAATGGAAGTAAATAGCTGAAAGCTGAAGGAGTGTCAACCCCTTGAAACAGAAATGCCCTGACTTGGGGGCCAAGGGCACTGTCAGGGAGGGGAGCCTGGGGGCACCTCTAAATTGTTCACGAAAGCTTTTCAAGAGATGGAGAGCCAGCTTTAGATGACTGGCTGGTCCTGAAAGGTGAGGCCGGTTTATGACGATCCCATCTAGGAAGTGAGACTTTTCCTCCCCCCTGCCACCCCCCTACCCATGGGCCAGCCCCAGAGAGACTGAGGAGAAGCCAACCAGACCACCACCCAGCTCCCCACAGCTGAATTCCAGTCCACAGGCGGCCACTGGAGAAGGAGACGGGGTGTGGCCTCTTATCGGATTCAGAATGTTGACTGCTCTTGGGGACTAGACAGGCTCATTGCTGGGTGGAGTCAGCACTTGGAGCCTAAAATGACTCTAGGATTGTCTCTTACCCTAAGAATAAGCAACAACATTCTGGCGCCCTGCTGGAGTTCTTGCACAAGGGCAGGGAAGGCTCAGCAGTAGTCACAGATCATAAGGAATGCCGAGAGACGACAAATAAAAGTGCGCTCTGATTGCTTTATGCGTCCGCCGGGCAGCCGAGGCAGCCCTTGTTTATGTGTTGATGTCTACCCAAACACAGCTGCGTGGCCACAAATCAGAGGCATGTCCTCCCTCAGGAGGGCCTCTGGTGTCACGCCGTCAGAGGGAGCCACTTGGGGCTGGAGATAACATGAGGAATGTGCCTGGCCTGCCGGGGGAGGAGGCAAGTCCTCCATGAGGGGACAAGACTCTCTGTCCATTTTCTTCCAGTCCTCCAGGAGGCCCAGAAAGGAGCCTCTACAGCTGGTGGAGGCTGGGCCCAGACTATTCGAAAGTAGCCCCGGGCAATAAGACTGAAGCCCTTGACATCAAAATCCCAAAGTCAGTAGAGATTATGACTTGAGACCCATGAAACTGTAGAGTGCTCACCGGGGTCCCTCATGTCAAGTTTATCAGAGCTTTCCCCCTCAGAGGACTGCCCATTCCTCTCTACTCTGTGGGGGTAATGGAGATGGGAGCCCCTGCCTCTGAGCTGCCTTCAAGGAAGGATCATGGAAAGGAATCGCTGTTCTTCCCCTTGATAGCTAACTCCGTCCCAACTCAACATGGCGCTCCTCCGTCTGGGCCAGCCACCACCTGATAGTCCCTGGGACTGACCTCGTCGGGTGTAGCAACACATTTACCTCACCTGAAACAGGGTCTTTAACGATACGTACAAAGGCTGAAATAAATATGAATCGACCAAAAGAAAAATATTTACACGTGGAAGGAACTGCAGGGCACAAGGTTGTTATTCTGGAATAAGCAGCCTCCAGCCACACATTGGCTCAGCTGCTGACACAGCTTCTGCTCCTGGGTTCTCCTCTTCAGTAGCTCCTGAGAGACCGCATTCCGGAGCCCAATTTTTAGTCCAGAAAGATGGAGTTTGGGGGAAGAGGAAGGAGTCCAGCCAAGTCCCAGTTGGAGAGGGGAGTTGCTTGTGGGAAGTGGCGGAGGCAGGGGGGAGGATAAAAGAAACTCAGGCGCTTCTGGGAGACACTGGTAAACAAAAGGCGCTGAATAAGGTGCCCTCTCCACAGGCATCCTGCCTTCTGTTTCCTCTCATCTCACATACCTTGTAAATGACTACATGTGTTCATTCCACAAACATCTCCCGGGGACCGACTGTATGCTGGACCTGGGCTCTGTTGGTGTGGAAATAAATAAGGTTCAGCTCCTGTCCTTAGGGAGCTCAGTCTAAAGGGCAGGACAGTCACCTACGGAGAAGGTCTAAGGGAGAATGTGGCAGTTGAGCCCCCCCACCCCGGGAAGCCGACTCAGACAGAGCTGAGCATGCAGGGTGCCCTTGGGATTGACCTTACGGAAGGGCAGGGGAGGATGCAGGATGGGTAGGCGGAGATGTCCAACTGCCCCGTGGGCCTGGTGATGGTCTCTGCCACCCACAGGGAGCCCTGGTGCTCGAAAGGCCTCGCAGCGAGGCAGGGAGAACGTCACACTCTGCACTCGTTCACCTTTGGTTGGGGCCACCAGAGTGGGGCATGACTTGGGCAGCGGGGCCGTCCCTGGGGAGCAGGGCAGCTGAAGTCTGTCCCCCAGAGTACTTCCAGAGGCTGGCGCACCACGTCCTCTGATTAGGCGGAACTGGGTGTGGGCCCATGGTGCCCACCACATCACCCAGAGCTCTCTGGGAACAGGGAGGGGAGCAGTCACGAAGGCTTCGCTGACAAGAGTCTGGGGGCATGAGAAGAGCTTTCAGGCAGAGAAAGGGTAGTGAATTTGAGCTGCGGGGCCTGGGGGGTTGTTGGCTAGCAGAGCGGGGAAGGGGCATTGAGGGGAAGCGAGAGGGTAGCTCTCCTTACCCACCACCAAGACCTGACTTCATCCCCCGTGTGAAGCTGGGGAGACTGGGCCTCTCCCTAAACACCAGATGAGCATAACTGTGTGGGTAAACAGTAAGCTGCTGTGACAGGAAAGAAATCTCATCATGACTGGCTGGTGAGCAACTCCGTGGGACTTCTTCATCTGCAAATTTTTAATCTATTAATAAACACCAGTACCTGTGTCACTGGTCCCCTGCGTCCTCCCCAGCGGCGCGGCAGAAGCCTGGCAGCGGGCGTGGAGGGGACAGAGCCACTCATTTCCTGTGTGACCTTAGCCCGGTCACTGCACTTCTCTGAGCTTCGAGCCCATCATCTGTAGAGCATAACTGACACTCACTTCCCAGGGTTGTGTGGCTTCCATGAGATCAGGTATACAAAACTGCTGTCCCGGGGCAGGGGGTCCCTGGCATGGCCTTGCTGCCTTGGACACCTCGTTAGGACTGCGGGAAGGGACCCGGCCTGCCTCCAGGCCATGGCTGTTCTGTCACTCTGTCCTGAAAGCCAGTATCGCCACCAGAACAAGCCCGAGGACGGCGGTCCACATCCAGTCTGTTCAGACAAAGCTGCGACTGGTAATGAGCAGAGACTGTGAAATAAGTGGCCTGGTTCTTTCTCATCCTGCTCCCCCGAGGCTGGGGCTGGAGACGGTTGCTTAGCAACAGTGTTAATTCATCTTTGGGACCATCCCCCTTCCCACTAGGGCACGAATGTCACCATGCTCATCAGGACTATTGTTTTTGAGGATTGTTTGGACACTTCTCCCTGAAAGGGGTTTTCTTCTGAGGTAAACCGGGGACACTCCTCCGATGGGCATTACCCTGGGATGATAGAACAGCTATGGGCGGGGGGAGAGGGGAGCTACAACTTGGGGCCCCTGCCCACTCTTCGTGGGGCAAATTATTCCGGAACAGAGGCAGGATGACCAAAGAGAAGCTGCACAAGCGGGCCTCTGTTTTGTGTTTGGCAGGCAAAGAACAGGACTCTTTTTTCTCTTTTTAAGCCTTTTTAAGTCCCAGCCATGTGCTGCCCCCAGGATGGAATTGGGATCCTGAGCCTCTCAGAAGGGGGGTGAGAGAGATGAGTCAGAGCACCTCAAATTAGGGTGGCACCCGCAGTGGCCTGGGAATTGGGAACTTGTGAACTGTCCCCCAGTCAGCCGGCCTCCCAAAGTTGTCTGGTCCCCTCCACACTGGGGAGGGGACACACGGTTTATTCCTTCAGCCCTCTGCCCAGATTCCAGTTGCTTTTGCAGGCCGAAATCACCAAGCAGTGAGGCCTTAACAGTCAGATATTCCATAAGGCTGAAAGGAACAAACGTTCAAAGAAAACATGATTTCCTCGGTGAGTATCGGCTTCAAATGCTTCTTGAGGCAGAAGACAGTGAAAGAAGCACAGTCAGGTCAGCCTTGGCTTGTTTTAAATTCATCTCACAAAGCAAGTGTACAGCGAGAAAACTTTGTAAGAGCAACCAACCGAATAAATCAACTTTCAGTAAGCTTCCAAGTGCAAAAAAGCCATAAAACATCCCTTTATGCAACACAACCCTGCTTTGCAGATAGAAAGGCGACAAGCACACTGGGGGACCCTGGCCAAGTTCCGGCAGCCCTGCTCCCCAGCAGACCCGGGTGCCTCGGCTGTTCGCGTGCAGGGACGGAATTTGTACCCATCCCACTGAGGACCGTCCCATCGGATCAGCAAGCACCAGCTGAGCTAGAAGTGCCCTAAAATTCAGCACTGCTGCTTGGGCCTTTTTTTCTTTTAATGCCCGGGAGCCTGATAACACAAAATCAAAAAACAGTCAGTGTTGCAAGCTGATGGACCTTTTCTAGTTTCTTCTTCTGCAGTACAGAAATGCAAAATGCCTTCTGGAGGAATTCTCTCCTCCCTGTCCTTACAAATCACAGAAAGAAAAAGCCATGAGAATCAATGACCTCTATTCCCCCTAAGCCATTTCTCACCCAGAAGGAGGGCCCTGTCTACAAACTGCTAAGGGAATGGAAAATAGGAGAGCGAGGTACAGTTATTTAGTCCTGTAAGTTAGAGATGTATCAGTCTGAGGCCTGGAAGGCTTGTGGTGTCACTGATGACTTAGCAAGCTCCGTCAGCACCAAGACGCCGTCACAAGAATAATCTGAGATTCCCCCCACACCTGCCCCAGCCACTGGGGGGAGAAAAGGGAACAGTGTGTACATCTCCTCTGACTTTTCTGGGTTTGGGGTGCAAGAAATAGATATTTATTCAGGTCAAATCAAAAGAAGGGAGGTTTTCAGGGTGCCTGGGTGGCTCAGTCGGCTAAGCATCTCTCTTTGGCTCAGGTCATGATCCCAGGGTCCTGGGATAAAGCCCCACGTTGGGCTCCCTGCTCAGCGAGGAGCCTGTTTCTCCCTCTCCTATTCCCCCCTGCTTGTGCGCACGCATGCACTCTCTCTCTCTCTCTCTCAAATAAATAAATAAATAATCTTTAAAAAAAAAAAAAAAGGAGGGAGGTTTATTATAAGGAGTGCACAGAAACCCAGGAAAAGAAACAGAATATTCAGGAAATATTCTCAGCTATTCTTTTTCTGTTCTTCCACCTTCTACCGTGTGCTCTCCCAGTGTTCAGTCTTATTTCTCCCCCTGGCTGGTGATTAGGGTCTCACTCCTGCTCACCCTTCACTTTGGACACTGTGACCATGGGCCCCACATGGTCTTGGCTTCATCCACTTCTGAACGTGTCCCATTGTGGTTCAGCTCCTGGTGCTAACTCATCCCCTTGATATTTTCCATTGAAATTCCTGGGTGAGCTCATCATGCTGAGCTAGGTCACGTCAGAGGTTGCTGGACAGACGATTCATGACCCTGGGTCAACAGCCCATCCCAGGCCATTTTCTGTGGCTGGAGAAGAGCCTCGGGGAGGGAGGGAGGGAGGGAGAGAAAGAGGAGGCTGTATGCCAGATATGGCTAGGGCAGACCCTTCCACGGAAGCGCACCATTAATACGGTGACCCCTTGGTTCTGGCTGACCAAGACAGTGCCAGGTTTTGACAATGTGCATTGAATAGGCAAGCATCCTGAGAAACTATTTCATTTTGCATGAAATCTGCTTCATATTTAAGGGGACAGATATGGACAAACTGTGAAGGGTTTTCAGGATTCAATGAATTGTAGGTCTCTGTGAAGGACAAAATCTAAGCAAGGTGCTAGTTTGGGAGGTCACACAAAATTAATAGGCTTAGAGTATCTAGCTTTTGACACAGGAGTCCTAGTCAGACAGGGAGGACCTCTCCAGCTCCGCTTTGAATTCAACTTCACATAACTATGAAGACCTCTAGGCCTGGGTCGTGGGAGAGGGACAGCCGAAGCCAAGGGTCTAGCTGAAGGAGAGCGTCTTCCCGTCCCCCATGAGCTGCTGTACTAGCCAGCCAATGGCCTCTCCATGCTGCCACTCCTCCTACTTACTCAGCCCCAGACCTTCATCAGAATCCTTCCTCCATGCCTGAAGGCACATCTGACTAGGACTATTTGCTTTCAGAAAAATCAGACTTGGGGGCTTTAAGATCCAGCCTTCCTGTAACAGTTATGCTCCCCCCATCCTCAGCCTGACCGCAGAAGGAGGATCTTTGTGCTTTGTAAAAGAGAAAACCTGTGTTGCTCCTGTCAGCACTCCACTCTCAATACTTCACTTCTGACTCCCAGAACACTTCACTTCTGGTCACCAAACACGTGTGGGTTCCCCCAGCAAGATATCCTCAGACACCAGCTCGGTGTCCTATGATTTAACTCAGTTCTGACACTCTTTACCTAGAGATAGCATCAGATCTCTCAGGTCAAGGGCTCAGCCCCTACAGATGTCAGTCCAAAGTCCAGGTTCTGACCTGATCTTCTGACCAATAGGCTCTAAATCAGACGTTACCACAATTCTCCTCTTGGGTTCAATCAATTTGTTAGACTGGTTCACAGAACTCAGAAGAGTTTAGTTACAATCTAATGGTTTATTATAAAAAGATAGGATAAAGGATACAGACGAACACCCAGATGGAAGAGATGGGTAGGGCAAGGTACGGGGGAAGCAGTGAGGAGCTTCCATGCCTTCTCCGAGCTTACCACTCTCCTAACGCCTCACCTCTTCACCAACCCAGAAGCCCTCCAAACCCTGTACTTTGGGGATGTTTATAGGGGCTTCATCATGTAGGCATGATCAGTCACTAACTCTATTTCCAGCCCCTCTCTCTTCTCAGGCCATTTTCTATGGCTGGAGGAGAGCCTTGGGGAGGCCTCCAGTCATAGAAAATGGCCTGGGATGGGCTGGAGAATGGAGTGGAGGTGGGATGTGGGGCTGAAAATCCCAAGTTCCAATCATGGTGTGGTCCTTCCAGCGATCGGCCCCCACCAGGGAGCCCACTGAGTCACCTCCTAAGAATGAAGGACACTCCTCTTACTGAGGGAATTCCATGGAATTTAGGAGCTCTAGGTCAGTCAGGAACTGGGTCAAAGACCAAATATTAGAAAAAAAGGTACTCCTAGAGCTCTTATCACTTAGGAGGAAATTACAAGGGTTTTAGGGGCTCTCTACCAGGAACTCATGGCAGAGACCAATCTATATTTTTTTCTATTATCTCACACCATGCTTCTGACAAACTGGCTGTGAATCAGAGCTTCCCACAGTCCTCTCCTTGGGCTCAGTCATTTGCTAAAAAGCTCCCAGAACTCAGGAAAACATTTTACTTACTATTTTGCCAATTTATTGTACAAGGATAGAACTCAGGAAAGCCAGATGGAAGAGACGCACAGGACAAAATTATGTGGGAAAGGGCACCTCCGGATGTTCAACAACCTGGAAGCTCTCCAAACCCTGTCCCCTGGGGTTTTTATGGAGGCTTCATTCCATAGGCATGGTGGATTAAATCATTATCAGTGATCAACTCAACCTCCAGCCTCTCTCTCCTTCCCACTTGAAAGTTCCAGCCCTCTAATCATGATTGATCTTCCTGGCAACCAGTCCTCATCCAGCGGTGACCTAGGGGTTTTCCAAGAGTCACGCCATTAACATAAACTCAGAAGTGGTTAACAGGGGTTTATTACAAATAACAGAAGAGATGTATTTCACATTTATCACTCTGAAGCTATTTACAAGAACTGAGGACAAAAGCCAAATATTTTAACAGAAGATGCCTCTATTGTTCGAATCAGTTAGGCAATGACAGGAGATTTGGGAGCCATGAGCCAGAAAGTGCAGATGAAGACCCAAATATATACTTCTTACTATAAATCACAGCATAGCATGCTTCTCAGCAAAAGAGAGAGATGAGTAAATTGTAACGGACCATCACTGTTGGGGGACTGAGAGGTCCTGATACCACAGCGACTGTCTTGCACGAGACTCAAGCTGGCTTGAGAGAGGAGCTTGCTTCTGCCTAAGGAAGCTGGACAGCCAGAATGTTCACTGCCTTGAAAAGCCAACTCCTCCTGAAATTTAAGGGCCTTTCCTTGAGGAGTTTTCTTATTTTACTGTTTCTGTTATTTTAAACAATCAGTAACAACTTGCAAACCCAATTTTCAAAAAAATAATTTTCAGGGGCACCTGGGTGGCTCAGTCGTTAAGCGTCTGCCTTCGGCTCGGGTCATGATCCCAGGGTCCTGGGATCGAGCCCCGCGTCGGGCTCCCTGCTCCGCGGGAAGCCTGCTTCTCCCTCTCCCACTCCCCCTGCTTGTGTTCCCTCTCTGGCTGTCTTTCTCTCTGTTAAATTAAAAAAATAATAATAATAATAATAATAATAATTTTCAAACCAGTCATAACTACATTCAGTCAAGAGATACAACAGCCCTGTGATTTCTCCAGAGCAGGAATTATTAACCCTGTTTGGCAGATTTGGAAATTGAGGCTCAGAGAGACTAGAGGGGAGGGAAAATATGTTTTCCCTGGCTGGGTCTGAAAATTAAACTGGCAAAGTCAGATTCGCAGGAGAAAAGCATACAACTTTATTTAACGTAAGTTTGATGTGACGTGGGGGCCTTCGTAAGGCACTGAGAACCAAAGAAACTGTTCAAGCTGAGAGATTTTTATGCTAGGTTTGATGAAGAGTGGACAGTTGTGGAGAAACACGATGACAGGCTAAGTGTAGCAGACTGGGTGAAACTTAGCATGGCCTGTTTGTCTGGATTTTTCTTGGTGTCCCTCCATATTGAAGATAAGGGTGTTCCTTTCCTCTGGGTGTAGGGACGGCATCTCTCACAGAGGTGCTGCTTCAGAGGAGAAAGGCAGGAGAAAGTCACAGAGACCTCCTCACTTCTACCATTTTCTCAAACTCCTTCAGCTTAAACTCTTCAAGATGCCCCGGTATATGTTGTTGTATCTGGTACCAAAAGGTATTGTATCTGGGGGTGGCATGCTCTGAGCCCCAACGTCTCATATCTAACACGGAGCAGAATTAGAATTTGAATCCAGATTTAAGGTCCAGGGCAATGCACTGTATTCTGCCAACTCCACACACGGTATTAATAACACATCACAGAAGCTGAAGCCAAAGGCAAAGCTGATAACCGTTTTATTAAAATATAGAAGAAAGGATTACTTGTTTGGGCCGCTAACCCATCATTAAACGAGGCTAGAGAGAAAAAACTTGCATCAAGCAGCTTCTGATCTCCTATACTTTGGAGCATGAGACCTGCCATATGAAGAATTTGTACCACAGGCATCTGTTTAAGAATTTAAGATGATACTCTTGTCAAAATACAGTTTCTTTTTTAAAGGGATTTTGAAAAGGCATTCTTTAAAGCTTTGCTAAGTGTCTTGGATGTATATAAGTGTCTCAAATTATATTTCAGGAACTTTCAACATTAGTAAATAAAACAGAGGGATTCTTTTTTTTTCTTTAAACATAATTTTTTTTGAGAGAGAGAGAAAGAGCACATGTGAGTGGGGAGAGCAGGGGAAGAGCAGTGGGAGAAGGAAAGGGAATCTTAAGCAGGCTTCATGCATGGAACTTGACGGCGGGCTCGGTCCCACAACCCTGAGATCACAACCTGAGCCAAAATCAAGAGTTGGATGTTTAACCAACTGAGCAACCCAAGCGGCCCTCTTTAAACATAATTTTTAATCCAGAAAAAAATATACAAGCTAACTTCCTTTTCACATTTTTTCAAGACTCAAGTATTTTTAAACTGCCTCAAGATATTCCTTCTGATGAACTCAAGATATGTCCAGATTCCCACATCATGACTGGCAGAAAACAACTTTTTGCATCAATATTGTTCTTTTGTTGAACAAATATCAAAGCGAATCAATGAATTTATTTGCTTTTCTTTCTTGCTTATTAAAAATCATGGGACAACACTGATCATCAACCAATCAGTATACAAAGAACAAATAGAACATTTAAAGAACCCCTAGCCTTTCAATGCTCAAAAGGCCTTTTTGTGACCTGTGTCCCCACATTCTCGCATCCGAGCTACTCCAGTTGCCCTGTAAAATTAAGCGACTCTACGAAACCACACATTGCTGAGTAAAGTACACAAAAGCCACGCTAGCTGATAATCACCAGTGCAATCTCACCATAAAATAATCGGTATCTTCCTAAAATCTTTGAGAACTAAAGATATCGTTTAGCTGATAGCTCACACGACTCCCGCAGAGGTAACTTCAAAAGTTCATCATTCCTTGCCTGTCAACAATGTCCAAAATCCCCGATACAGAAATCTGCAAACCGTTAGGTCTCCAACAATCACAGACCCCTGATGGTGTTTACCAGGGATGCCCTCAGGGAAGGTTTTGAAAAGTCTGGAAGGGCTTTCTCCAGACAGAGTTGTCCGTGCAGAAAGGGCCGGAGATGAGGTGAGGGATGTCAGACTGAAATCAGAAAAGATTTTGGCCAAGGAACGGAGACTCACTTGCTTTCCGTTAATCATTTTTAAAAAGCTTTTTAAAAGCTTTTTAATGAAATGAAATATACAGAAAGGGCACATATTATTAGCGTACAGGTTAATGAATTTTCACAAAGAACAGAGCAAGGTGACCAGCACTCAGAACTGCAACAACAACAAGAAAACCAGAGTGTCACCAGCACCGCCCCCCACCCACAGAACACCCTCTTAGACCTCCTTCCCCAGAGGGAGACCACCTGATTAGTTCGCCTGTTTCTGTGCTTTATACAAAAGAAAGTGAACAGCGTCCACCCTGTAGTGCCTGGTTCCTGTCGCTCGACGCCATGGTTATGAGAGTCACCCACACGGTGGTATTCTCAGCAGGCGGCCCCTTGCCACCGTTGCGATGCCTTCCACTGCGTTGAGTGTGGCTCAGATTATTCATTCTCTTACTGATGGGCATTTGGTCCATACGCTGTGACCCAAAGGTTATTATTGTCTGGCTTGGGAAGTTTTTAAAAGATAACCCCATGTTTGAGTGAGACACTCAGGGGATTTTGTGGCAGCACAGGGAAAGAAAATAGGGAGCCATTTCATTTGCTGAGACCTCTGGCTCTGTTCTGTGCTGCTTTCACTTACCCCCATCCCCTGGCTCAGGAAAAATTGTGAGTGTAACTGTCACGAGCAGGGTGAGATTTGGAGTCCCAGAAAATGAGGGAGAGCCTGGGGTCTGCAGGGAGTGGACACAGGAAGGTGTGCGTGTATGTCCACTTCAGAGACGCCTCTGGTCATGGCAAAAGTCCTCCCCAAATATCTCAGAGCAGCTAGGACACCTCCGTCAACCCCAGGTTATTGTGACTTTAGTCTGGCATCTCAGCAAGTATGGATACTGGGCCATTTCTTACCCCCGAAGTTCTCAAGAAAAAATGAGATCATGAGCTGTGTATTTGATCCAATGAGGCTTAAATCAAGCCCTAGCACATTCACTTTCCTGTTTTTAATAGAGTTCTGACCAAAAGCTTTCTCTAGCATGTAGCTCAGATTGTTCTCCCTTCTCCAAGATCACAGCTACTCTGCTTCAGATCTCTTTGGGGATTCTAAAATACTAACTGCTCACTAAGTTTCCAATAATTTGAGGCAAAGCTAGCGTATTTTCAGACAGTTTCCCTTTATCTGGGTGCAAATAATACACTAGCTTCCCCTCATCTGCGGTTTCAGTTACTCACGGTCTGGAGCTAGATGATCCTCCGATGCATCATCAGAAGGGCCGCAGCAGCCTAACACCGCAGCGCAGCACCGACATCAGCCGCCTCGCTTCATCTCCTCCCATAGCCATCTTACCATCTCACACCACCTCAAGCAGAAGGTGAAGGCGACGCAATAAGGTACTTTGAGAGAGAGAGAGAGCCCACATTCACATAACTTTTATTACAGTTATTTTATTACAATTATTATTTTATTTATTTACAATAAAATTACAAATTTATTATTACAAATAATAAATTTACAATTTATTATTTTATTACAATTATTATAATTGTTCTATTTTGTTATTATTTATCACTGTGAATCTCTTACTGTGCCTAATTTATAAATTAAACCATAGCAGAGGTGTGTACGTATAGGAAGAAGCACAGTATATATGGGGTTCAGCACCATCACTGTGCTTTCAAGGCATCCGCTGGGAGTCCTGGGACATATCCCCTGTGGCGAAGGGAGACAACTGTATTCCTAAATACTTAAGAGAGGAGACTCTTAAAATTTGACTCTCTGATCATCAGTACATAAATTCAAAGTGGCTTTTGGATCTAAAGATAACAAGAGTCCTCATTTGAAGAAGGAAGCCTGGGAAAATAGAAGGAAGTGAAGTGTTTAGATTCACTGGTTTGGAAAGACTTTTAAAATATATCAGTATCGAGAACTTATTTATGTTTATTTCTTGGGAAGGCTTTGAAGAAATTACATGTAAATCCTCAAGGATTTTAAGCATTATTTCATAAAGAATGTGCTACTATTTATAAATACAAATGTACGAGATGAGAGCAAATATTTTTTAAATGAATTATGACTTTCAATGATCTTTTTTTTTTTCCTGAACTTCTTTGACTGCATCCATCTTTTGACTTGTTTTTTTTTCCAAACTTTGTGAGCCCTCCAATGATGACAGATGCTGGTTTATGGGACTTTCTAAAAGGACATCTAAAAGACAAATTAACGACTTCTTGGGTTGCTCAAGTACCCATGGTTCACAAGCATCCAAGACTCCTGATTATGTTAAAGTACAAAGGCTTAAAGTATATAAATATGACAATAATATTTAAAATAATTATAAAAATAATCATAACATTATAAATAATTATAAAAATATAATAATTATTATTGTTATAATAGGGTGTGTGGATCTTGAAAAACTAAAAGAAACAGAAGGTTATTCCTGCCCATGACTATAAGTTCTTCAAGCTAACATTTTCTGTGCTTTTAACTTTTGTGCCCGCCACTGTGTACTTTCATGCCTTTTAAAAACTGATCTTCAGGGCGCCTGGGTGGCTCAGTCGTTAAGCATCTGCCTTCAGCTCAGGTCATGATCCCAGGGTCCTGGGATCGAGCCCCGCATCGGGCTCCCTGCTCTGCGGGAAGCCTGCTTCTCCCTCTCCCACTCCCTCTGCTTGTGTTCCCTCTCTCGCTGTGTCTCTCTCTGTCAAATAAATAAATAAAATCTTTAAAAAAAAAAAAAAACCTGACCTTCACAATGACTCTGCAGGGCAGGTAACAGTATCAGCCCCATTTTACAGATGAGAAAACCGGACGTCAAGAGGTGAACACCTCGCCAAAGTTACAAGATTGTGAATGACAGAGGCAGAACTTGAATCCAGCTCTGGTACAGCCTGAGCCTCCACCCGCTTGTTATCTGCTGCCACCATGTCCAAGTTGTCCACGAAGGCTGATGCCAAGGCAGTTAGCCTGAACATCATGCTCTGGGGAACCAAAGGCTTAAATTGTTAACTCCAAAGGTGAGGACAATTTCCACTGAATTTGTTGAAAATAATGAGATCTAGTTCTCCAACAATTTAAGGGACAAAGTCAGTATGAAAATTGCGTCTTGATTTTGTCTCTCTTTTTCAGCAGGTAACATGAAGAAAATTCCATTTGGGGAATGAGGACTATGATGTCCACTGAATGTCTATTCTGTGCTGTGTGGTACTAGGAATAGAGAACTTAACAAAATGTGGTTCCTGCATCAGAACGCAGTAACATGGGACTAATGCGTCCGTGACACCAGGCAAACGAAGGTTCTGCATCGTGACTCTGCATTTACTATGAATGTCTTTAGGATTAATAACCCACAGTGGACCCCATTTTGTCTAACCTGCTAAAGTGAGTTCTTTCTTACCGTATGAGGAATTCATCAATAGCATCATCAAAAGACAGCGTAAGAATGCAAATATTTGGTTCCTTTAAAGGCTCATTTCCAAGTTTTTCCCCCAAACATTTACCCCAACTATGTATCTCTCTCCTCCCATCTTCCCAACTGGAGTAGCCTCATGCTGAAATCAGCATTAAAAATACAAATTCTTCCTTAGGCAGAATCCATACTCCACTCTCTGTGGAGAATTCTAGAAGATGAGAGACAAAGTGGTAGAACTAACCATATAGAGCACCTGATCTGTCCTTTCTTTTAAAAATGGAATAACTAAGACTCCAAGAAGCTAAGTAGCTTGTCTATGGTCAGAGGGAAATAAACAACAAACCCAAGACTTAAATTCAGGCCATTTTTCCTCCTACAACACTGCAGTGCATGCCAACTCCAGTGCGTTGGTCAGAGAAGTTTCTGATAAGAGCTCTGGCTCATCACTTTGCACAATGCTCAGAACAAAGCAGATTCTTGGTGAAAGTTGGTTAAGTAAATACATGTGAGGGGACTCTCAGCTTCTGGTCTACCCCTCATTACCTCCCCACTAGGCCTGTCCTACACCACATCTTCCCTTCCTTCCTGAACTACATTGCCCAACAATGCTAATACCACTCTTGTCTGAGCAGCAATAGCGGGGACAGCATCTCTGGAAATACGTTTATTACACAGTCAGAGATGGAGACCACTCAGAACTCTTTAGTCGGTACATTAACGAGGATATATTTTACTAGTGAACCCCCGGATGTGCCACATAGACCTGAAGTAAGGATGTTTTAGTAGTAGGGGTCAGTGACAAATCCAGGGCCTAGAGGATAGAGAGAAGTGAAAGAATACAAAATCTAGAGAAAATCAGTGAGTTAACAGACTTGCTCAAGGTCACACAACTAGTTGGTACCAGAGTGGGAACTTGAACTCTGGCATTGAGATTTCTCTGGAAGCTCCACACAATGCTGCTCTCCCAATAGACCAGAAGCCACTGTGCCTAGTTTGAGGTGTTACAGAGGAGTAAAGGATGGCACACAAGCCTAAAGGACAGGGACAAAAGAGGATGCATGTCATCAATAGAAATATCTATGGAGAACCTACTTATTGTGAGTTAGACACTTGTTATAAACTGAATTGCATCCTCCCCCCCTCAACCATTCATATTGAAACCCTAGGACCCAGTGTGACTGTATTTGGAGACAGGGCCTTGAGGAGATAATTAAGATTAAATGGGGTCACAAGTATGGGGCCCTAATCCAATAGGGCTGGTGTCCTTATAAGAAGAAGAAGATGCAACAGAAGCATGTGTGAAAAGAGGAAAAGCCATAAGAGGACACAACAAGAAGCCATCTGCAGGCCAAAGAGAGACCTCAGGAGAAACCGAACCTGTTGGCACATTGATCTTGAACTTCAAACTTCCAGAACTGTGAGAAAATAAATTTCTGTTATTTAAGCCACCCAGTCTGTGGCATTTTGTTATGGCAGCCTGACCTAATACAACAAAGATGGCCAAAGTGAAGGGGCTGCTGAAGACTACCTCAGTCTCCTTCTGTTCCAAGCTTACCCAGGCCCAGGGAGAAGATGGGGAACTGACACACAGTTGAAACTTAACCAGGTATTTTCAAGTTAACCAGGCCCATGTTAAAACAAAAAGCAAAAAGACATAAATAATGGTGAAAGTTGTAGACAGCCATGAACAATTTCTCTTTTTTTCCTGTGACTTATCTGTCTGTACATCCTTTAATTGCCTTGTTTCCTTGATATTTATTTATAAGAACAAATATTTGTCTCAGAAAACTCATTTCCCGACATTTTAGAATAAATCTAAACTATTTGAGGCCTTAAGTGGTCAATGTTTAGAAAATGTTTATGCCAAGGAAAGATAAATTCCATTGAAAGAATCTGTGGAAGGACATTAGCAAAAGTGGCAGAGAATGGACCTCTGAAAATCTCCATAAAAGCAGTGAGAACACTTGCAAAAATTGTCAGAATTAACTTTTTCAGAACTCTGAAAATTAATCAAAGGTTTATGGCAATCTGAGAAGAGTCTATTCAAGAAGAAAGGCTCAATCTCAGTAAGACCAGCAAGCTTTGTGACATTTTAACTTGCTCTATCTCCATTTCTCCTCTGCAACCCAAAAGTAGACTTGATAACCAGTGGCCCTCAAGCACAGTGGAAACCAGCAGTGTGGCAACCACTGGATGGGGCAGAATGGGGTTGGAGCTCCTTCAAAGCTCTGTTCTCAGAGAATTGGCATTATTTGGTCTATCTGGTCATTCTTAGAAGACCCCACTCACAAAGCTATCTTTACTTGGATTGACTTGGAACTTATCCACTATGAAGAGTCTTTTCCCGGAATCATTAGTTGTAAACATCACAGCTGCCTAGAGTGGCAAATAAGAGTTGGGTCAAACAACAGGCTAACCAAAAGAAAAAGGTGGGGACTAAGATATCTATAGGGAGCTTTGAAAAGCTTTTACACATTCCTGGGAATCTAGGAGGATTCATGCATGGCCAGGGTCATGAACATGTTCAAAAAAAGACCTGAGAAGGGGCCTAAATTCTCACCTCTGGCTGACCTTGAGGCTCTGCACAAGCAGGAAGTGAAGGCTAAGAGTTGGAAACTGCCAGGGTGCATGGGTGGCTGAGTCAGTTAAGTGTCTGACTCTATTTCAGCTCAGGTCATGATCTCAGAGTCGTGAGATCAAGCCCCATGTCAGGTTCTGTGCTGGGCATGGAGCCTGCTTAAGTTCTCTCTCTCCCTCTCCCTCTGTCCCCCTCTAAAAAAAAAAAGATTTGGAAATTGCCTATCTGAATGTTGAAGGTGTGCCCCCAAATACACAGAGCTCCTCAGCAATGTCCTACACATTTAATGAAATTTCTGTTGAATCACTAACTGGCCACTAAGCTAAATGAGCAGAGAATTCAGTGGCCACACATGACAAAGTATACAGAATTAAACTGCAGACTTAGTTCAGAAAAGCCACTAAACAAATCAACAGCAACAACACATGCTGGGAGAGGACAGAATGATTTCCAGTGTTACCACATTATATTTTTTAAATATACAATTTTTAATAAAAAATATGAAACATGCAAAGAAACAAGAATACATGGTCTATATGGCCTTTTTTTCAGTGGAAAAATGCAGTCAGTAGAAACCATCTCTGAAGAAGCTCAGATGCTGGACTTACTAGACAAAGACTTCAAATCAGCTATTTTAAATATGTTCAAAGAACTAAAGAAAACCATGTCTAAAGAACTAAAGGCAAGTATGAGAAGGATGTCTCACCAAATTGATAGGAATTATAAAAAAGAACCAGGTTCTCTGAAGTTAAAAAATGCAGTAACTGAAATGTAAAAATTCACCACAGGAATTCAACAGCATATTTAAGTTGGCAGAAGAAAGAGGCGATGGATTTTAATATAGGTCAACTGAGGTTATACAGTCTGAGGAAAAGAAAAAAAAAAGAATGAAGAAAGATTAACAGAGCTCCCAGAGACCTGTGGGACACCATCAAGCATACCAAGATATGCATAATGACAGGTCCTGAAGACAAGGACAGAAAGGGATAGGAAAAATATTTGAAGAAATAATTACAGAAAACTTTCCAAATTTCATGAAAAACATAATCTACACATCCAAGAAGCTACAAAGAAAGAAAGAAAGAAAGAAAGAAAGAAAGAAAGAAAGAAAGAAAGAACAAAAATAGAATAGACTGAAAAAGATTAACACTTAGATCATAATCAAACTGCTAAACTCTAAAGACAAAGAAACAATCTTGAAGGCAGCAAGAGAGTCTTGATAAGATTATCAGCTGATTTCTCATCCGTGACCATGGAGGCCAGAAGGCAGTGAGGGATGCCATATTCAGGGATGATATACACAGAGTACTGAGAGAAAGACATCACAAGAATTCTATGTCCAGCAAAACTATCCTTAAAGAAATTAGGACATTCCCAGATAAAAACTGAATTTGTCACTAGTAAACCTGACCTACAAAACATATTCCTTCCTTCAGGCTTAGGTGAAAGTCCTCCAGACAATAACTTGAATTCATATGGAGAAATAAAAAGCACTCATAAAGATAACTGCATTGTAAATATGACAGACAGTATAAATGTATTTTTTTGTTTGTAACTCATTTTCTCCTATTTGTTTTTTCTTAAAGATTTATTTATTTATTTGAGAGAGAGTGGGGGGGGAGGCAGGGGCAGAGGGAGAGGGAAAGAGAGAATCCCAAGAACACTCCCCACTGAGCCTGACACAGGGCTCGATCTCACAACCCTGAGATCACAACCTGAGCTGAAAAGAAGAGTCAGATGCTTAACTGACTGAGCCACCCAGGTGCCCCTTCACCTATTAATTTAAAAGACAATTGTATAAAACAATAACTATAAATCTGTGTTTATAGGCATACAATGTATAAAGATGTAATTTTTATGAAAATAACAGTGAAGGAGTGGGGAGAGAATGAAGCTATAAAGGAACAAAATTTTTATATACTTTTAAAAGTAAGTTGTTATTGGGACACCTGGGTGGCTCAGTCATTAAGCGTCTGCCCTCAGCTCAGGTCATGATCCCAGGGTCCTGGGATCGAGCCCCGCATCGGTTTCCCTGCTGGGCAGGAAGCCTGCTTCTCCCTCTCCCACTCCCCCTGCTTGTGTTCCTGCTGTCGCTATGTCTCTCTCTGTCAAATAAATAAATAAAATATTTTTAAAAAAGTAAGTTGTTACTGTTCACACTTAGAACACTTACAGAATGTTATAAGTTGTCAATTGTAATTCCCAGGGCAACCATTAAGAAAATAACGTGAAAGAATCCGTGGTACAGATGGTTTAGTTAAATCCAGCAAACTTTACTGATATATAAAACAGGGCTAGAACCAGTATGAATTAGTAAAATCTCTGAAGAAAGGAAGTTCTTCACTGAGGATGTCATTTTTATTGATTTCTCAACACATGGTGACTAGAAGAGCAAACAAAGTGTCCTTTCATTCACTTTAAATCGATGTACTGTGTGGGCCTATTATGTGTCAGGTTCTGTTTGATGCTGCAAAATAGAGGCTTAGCGGAGTCTGTCTTAATGAAAAGCTCTCTATTTTTGTTATTTAATTTCCTAATGACTCAGGTCTCCCTTGATCAGCTCTCTTGTTAATCACCATCATACTCAATCTAATCTATTTATCCACTCAGCAAAAACGCATTGAGCTCCTGTTATGTGTCACCCATTGGAGATACAGTGGTAAGCAAGGCAGATGGAGTTTTTGCCCTCCCGGCCTCAGGGAATTTATATGTAATATGTAAGGTCATGTAGTATATATAAGGTAATAGCAGGGGGTGAGTGTGCTAGAAAGAAAAAAAAAACAGGGTATAGAGTGGGGATGCTTTTAGATAAGGGGGGTCAGGAAAGAACTCCCTAGATAAAGAACTTCTGAGGGATGAACAGAAACCTAAATAAAATGCAAAGATCTGGGGAAGGAGAGTTGCAGGAAGAGAGGACAAGTACAAAGCTGAGGTGGGAATGAACTGGGCCTGCGAGGTGAGTAGGGAGGCCAACATCAGTGGAGTCTCTTCTCTCAATCTATGCCTTGGATTCAGTGTGCCCTTCCATGCCTGCTGCCACAACCCCTATCCTGACCCGTGGCACTCACGTGGCACTCACATCTAACTTTCTTCGGGAATCTTCTCATTGTTCTTGCCCCAAGTCTGTGTCCCACACAACTCATCCTAAACCCGCTGCCAGAATGGTTTTTCCAGAACAATTTCATCATGTCACCTCACAGTCAAGAAGTTGGCTTCTTAGGTAATGGCTTCTTAGAGCTGCTAAGCCCTTCAGTTCCTCCACACGCATTTACTGGTTTCCTACTATACCTCAGACACTTTTCTAGCCACCGTGCATGCATTAATGCACAATGAAAACCAGGTCCCTGCTCTCACAGAGCTTATGTACTTGAAGGATAAGACAGACACCAAACAAGTACACCAATAAACATCAAGATAATGTTTAGTGCCAAGAAAAAAAACAGAGAAATAGGGACCAAGGGAGTAATCTGAGGTGGTCTGAGGTGGTCTGGGAAATCCGGGGCCAGGGTCTGTTCCAGGAGTGGGAAAGCAGGTACCAAGGCTCTAACATGGGCCCTTTAGGGGGAAGGGATAGAGCGCTTCCTGTGGGAAGTGTCCCCAACACACCAGGGAAACAAGCCACCTCGCCTCTGAGTGACCATATTTCTATTTGTGTGCTTGTCAACATAGTCAAGTTTGTCTCCCTCTGATAGGCTATGGGTCCACTGAATATAAGAACCATATCTAATTCATATTGTGCCTGGAGGACTGTCTGTCACTGATAAATATCTGTGGATGTGAAGTTAATGGAGCTTAGGGTCCTAATGTGGCAGATAAAGCCATCCATTACTGAGCTCTAGTCCAACCTTCACTCACATTCCTGGATCTTGTTAAGCCAGTGTCCTCACGCCCTGGTTCTCTCTGGGTAAAACCTGACCAAGTTGATGAACTTTAATAAATCAATACAGGTATCCCCTGCGTTCTGAAAGTTTGCATTGCGCCACTCTGTTTTGAGGAAAGACCTATATTAGTGGAGGATACGCTTGGCTTTATGCCATTTGGGCTTATGAAAGTTTCATAGGAGCACTCTACTTTCTAAATAGCAGAGGATACCTGCATTACATGAATATAAAATTCTGGAACACAGATTATTATTTACCTGGTTAGAATCACTTTCTTCTCAAGAATTAACATGGTTTAACTCCTGGATTGAATTAGTTGATTATCTCTTTCAAAAATAGTTTAAGCTTTTGAAATTGATACCAATCAGTTTTATCTTGATTTAGTAGTTTTGTTTAAAGATGTTGTTGAAAGACTGTCACTGATCTATTCATCCAATTAATATTATTAGTAGTCAATATTATTTTACATACTTCTACATGCTAGGTATAATACTTGTTCCTGGGTATAAAAGGGTGAATAAAATACATATGTTCTGTTGCCCTTATGGACTTTATAGTCTTGTCAGGGATACAGGTAAGAAACAAAAAACCAAATGAATGTGTGACTACTACTATTCAAGAAACAAACAGCATACAGGATAGAGAATCACAGGGAGAATTTTGCATAGTGTGGTCACAGAAGGCCTGACATGTAAACCGTGATTCAGCTGTGCAAAAAAGTCTTACAGCTTCTAATAAATTCTAAATAATTTGCTTAATTCTGACAGGCTGTTTCCAATGTCCTGTGGCCGTTAAACTTTCCTATGTCCTTACAGAAAAAGATTTTTGAGGTTTGCCCTACACGAGGGAGAAGTCACTGTGTTGTTACCGTGTACCGTCAGCGGAGAGAGCGAGCACTTACCGAGGAGATGACGCTCTCTTCTCGGCCCCCCTCGAGCATGCGCCGTATCACTGAGCGCAGCCGGCCTGAGTAGCAGCACCTGTGGCTGTGTTTCCGAATGACAGCCATCCCTCGGAGTAGGTCCAAGCGTGCAGACCGCCGTGAGCGCACACTGGCCCAGGCCCGCAGCCAGCACATCAACCCGTGAGGTTACGCGGTTCACCTGGTGAGGACATGATGTCTGGGGCACACGGGGGGGGCGTGCAGGTTGGATCCTGGTGACCTTGTCAGTCCCAGGGCCACGCGTCTCCTTCCACCCCTGACCAGCGACTTCCCCGCTCTGTGCTGCGGGCCCTGGGAGGGGCCTTGCCAGAGTGTCGACTAATTAGGGTAGATGCTCCACAACCTCACAGAGTTAATCCCGTTAGTTATAAAGCCAGCTACGTGGTTCATTCCGAAGCAGCTCCCGGAATCTGCTCGGCAGCAGGACAAAGGACATGCAGAAGCTGGAGGGGCGCGAAGCAGCTGCCCATGGCTAAGGCTGTGTGCCCGCCGGCCAGACAGGAAAGTAAGTGTGAACTCCAGAGACCTGCAAACCAAATGTGGAGCCTTTGCCACCCCCCACCCCCTGCAGTCCTAAAGGGAATGTATGTAAATACTGATTAATAAAGAGAAGGACGGTCAGTCACCGGGCAGGAATTCTTTGACCAAGGTTATTGATCTGGTTTTAGGCAATTTGAGGTGCGATGAGCAGGCCCCGCCGGCCAAGGAGCACATCTAGGACTGTTCGGTGACTGCCGATCTGTGATTCATCAAATGAAAACACAGCATGTCTAATCTGGGCCTGTAACAGCTGAAAAGCGATAAGAACAGCAATACGGAAGTCGGGGAGAGAGACCCCGAGTGGGGCGGGGTGACCTTGGACGAGGTGCCGTCTCATTTCTGCTCAGAGGAGTTATTAACCACTGGGGGAAACACTTGCTTGGTTCCAAGACTAAACTCAAATAAGGATCTTAAATATAAATCTATCATTGTTATGAGAGCTTATAATACCTATAAGCATTTCTTACCAAGTTGGAGTCCTTCTTTTATTCATTCACCAGTATTTGATAAACACCAGCTATGGGCCAGATAGTCTTGCTGCTGGGACCTCAGTGCCTCCAAAGGAAACAGAGGAAGTCTAGTAGGGTGGGGCTGGGGAAGACAGAAAATGAACTAATAAACAATCAAGTGCTATGAAAAGCAATAAGGTAGGTAATAAGTGGGTGAGGATGCCGAGCGACAAGAAGGGGGCCTCAAGAGAACCCCTCTTTAAGGACTATTACATAGAATGGTCAAGGAAGGCTCCTCTGATAAGTGCCATCTGTACAGAAAGTGCATGGTGAACCCTGGGAAGATGGGTGGAGGGGGAAAACATTCCAGGCAGAAGGGGAGAAGCAAGTGCAAAGTCCCGGGGGCAGGAGTGCGCTTGGCATGGTCCAGGAACAGCACCAAAGTCGTGTGGCTGTGCAAATGAGGGGCAGAATGGTAGGAAATGAGACAGAGATGGAGGCAGGGGCCAGACTGTGTGGGGCCTTGTAAGCCACGAAAAGACTGAGATTGGCAAACTGTGGAAAGGTTTTGAGCAGAGAAGTGACGGCATCTAACTTAGACTTGATATCGATCACTCTGGCTGTGTGTGCAACGTAGAGGGGAAGCAGGAATACTCCAGGGACGACGTTAGGGTGGTAGATCATTAGCACATTAACATGAGCTTCATCACCCATACCGGGAAGTCCTAGTCAAGGTGAGTTAATAATGCCTTCCTTGAGTTGGAATTGGAAACCATGGAATTTCAATGAATCAGAAAGTTTGTGGGATGGAGTAGTCTTATTACTACACTGTTTGACGTAGTACCCACCAACCACATGTGGCTATTGGGAACTTACAATGCAGCTGGTCTGAATAGAGATGTTCTAGAAGCATAAATTCACTGAGTTTCGAAGACTTGATATAAAAAAAAAAACCCAAAACCAGAATGTAAGGTATCTTATTAATAATTTTTATATGACTACATATTGAAATGCTAATGTTTTGGTGATATTGGGTTAGTAAAACATACTTTTTTCCCCTCTCCTCAAAGCCCTTATTACATATAGTGTATATGTCACACAATTAGCATTTTATTAGATATTATTTTGTTTTTTTCTTTCTTTTTTTAAATATTTTATTTATTTATTTGTCAGAGAGAGAGACACAGCGAGAGAGGGAACACGAGCAGGGGGAGTGGGAGAGGGAGAAGCAGGCTTCCCGCTGAGCAGGGAGCCCGATGCGGGGCTCGATCCCGGGACCCTGGGATCATGACCTGAGCCGAAGGCAGACACTTAATGACTGAGCCACCCAGGCGCCCCTGTTTTCTTTCTTCTTTTTTAAAAAGATTTTATTTATTTATTTGAGAGAGAGAGAGCATGAGCAAGGGGAGGGACAGAGGGAGAAGCAGACTCCCCACTGAGCAGGGATCCCAATGTGGGGCTCTATCCCAGGACCCTGGGATCATGACCTGAGCTGAAGGCACTTAACCCACTGAGCCACCCAGGTGCCCCTATTGTTTTCTAACAAAAGCCTAATTTCAGCAAATGACAAGGGCTTGTTTTTTTCTTTAGACATTACAGGGCCCAATACACCCTGTTAATCACACAACGTGTGCTTTGTAAATGCTTGATCTTATAACAAAAGGAAGGCCATGAATGCCAAGCTGTTGGCAAGCTGCTCTTAGAATTCTCAGGATCCAGTTTGTCTTACCATGTATGGTCAATCCCACAGCAACCTCTAGACAAGTTGCAATAAAAAGAATAATGTGGCTTCTCTTCTCAAAGGAGTCAATTTGGCAAAGCAATGATAAAGGAAAGTAATCTCACTTGTAAGTTAGGACCACATTTTCCAAATGAAGTTAGAAGTTTTGATTACAGTCTCTTTTTCTTCTTCTACCTCTGGTCCCCACGGCCTGCTAATCATTCCTTGTGCCAGGATTCAGTCCTGAATTTCCCCTGCTGTCGGTGATGAATGTAGACAACACCTGCCTTCGGGCCCATGGAATCCAGATATTAGGAGTGAGGTTTATCTCCACAACAGGGAGGAGGAAAGTTCTGCTCAGGACTGGAAATTAACTTCATCTGTTTCTTTTTACTTTTTTTCATATTTTATCTCTTACTACAACATATAACAAAAGTAGGTTGGGAATTTTTTTTTTTTACTTTTTTTTTTATGTGGCTACTAGAAAATTTTAAATCACATTTGTGGCTCACATTGTATTTCTATTTGGACAACAGTGGTATGATAAACTGAATTGTACAAACAAATCCTTTGTTATTTCAAGACTTGATGAAAATGTTTCCAAATGTATTGTCTGTTTCCTAGTTTTAATAAACAGAATCATACAAAGTATAACTAATGTGATTAAATTTACTTTCATTAATGTGGTGAGTGTGTCAGTTATCCTGCATCATCAAAGCTTCATTCTAAACATTATTCAGTGGCCCCATTGTTGTGAGGATGGTAAAAATGGCTCTCCCACATTGGCTCTGCCCTTGGAGAGGCCCCTGGCTTGGGGTCCTTAACTTCACAGGTTCAGAACATGAACTTGATAGGTTTCTTGGCTGAGATCATAGGGACGTATTTTTCAAGAGTTGGTGTGAGAACTGTGACTTCCCAGAAGGACAAGCTTTTCTGGATCATTCTATCTGTCATCTTGCTAATTCAGCTTTTCACCTCCCAAAGGTATATATGTCATGGGTTGGGCCCCAAACTCAGGTGGCGCAATGAGAAGTACAGGGTGGATCCACTGCACAGGGGCTTAGAGGTTCTCAAGGTGGGAGGGTTTACACAAGAGAGGCTGTGGTATGGGAATGGGGTGGGGAATCCACGCAGAGGCAGCCACTACACTAATGTGAACCCCCGTCAGGTCACATCTCTCTCAATCCTATGGTGACTTTCCAGTGTCCCAGGAATGATCCAGCTCTAAAGGAACAAGCTGAACTCACTAGAGGGGAGTCCACCTCACTGGAGGTAGCCTTACACACTCAAAAGACAACTTCCTGGGGGTGCCTGGCTGGCACAGTCGGTTAAGCATCTGACTCTTGGTTTCAGCTCAGGCTGTGACCTCAGGGTTGAGAGATCGAGCCCCATATTGGGCATTACGCTCAGTGCAGTCTGCTTAAGACTCTCTCTCCCTCTCCCTCTGCCCGCCCCCCCAGTCTGTCTCTCTCTCTCTAAAATAAATAAATCAATCTTGAAAAATAAGTAAAAAATAAAAAGACAACTTACTGATTCATAGGAAGAAACTAATCATCAGGGATCAAAACATTTGGGTCAGAGAGTCATTTTGCTTTGCTTTCTGTGGGAGAGGCTGCTCAGGAGGACAAATCCATCAATATTTGGAGCTTACTTAATAGGCAAAGACAGTGAATAGGGGAGATAGAAGGGCATCCCAAACATTTGGAAATGACAGAAATCGATACTCTCTGAAGAGTTAAACTATAAATTCAAATGACCCAATGGTTCAGAGAAGAGCCATTTGGACTGATTAGCTTGGAGTGAACACTCATGCATGTTTTATCCGAGTTAGTGAGACAAAATGATTCCCAGGCCAGAATAAGACTTGACAGGAACATTAACATATTTCACAGAGGAATGTGTTAATCATCCGCAGAAGGACAGAAAAAGGGGGATTTTCAGAAACACATTTGGCTGGCCCATCCACACCAACCCAGGAGGCCAGGAGGGGTCCTAACTGGAGGTGGAATGGAGAAAGACACATTGGCTGTCAGAGTGTGGGCTATCCAACATCTGAGTCCAAGAACTAAGTTCCCTGGTTCTGAATCCAGCATCACTAAGCTGATCATTATCTTCCCAGGTAGCTTTTCAATGGGAGAGACCATGCTAGTGAGCTTGGCTTGATTATCTTGTCTGCCTGGGTTATGTTTTTCCAGCCTGGTAAGTTAATTGAATTTATGATTGGAGATAGCAGTCTCTTATGAATTTTTAAGCATGGAGTTCACTTATGTAATGAAGCATGTAAATGAATTGTGCTTCCCAATCTATAAGACTTACTCAAGTGGCAGATTCACCAAGTCCAGCTCGTGTATCCCTCCTATTGAGAGCCCTCTGTGTTCCTAAATTCCACTGCCTCCAGTACAATCTTCGGCAGTGAGCCTAAAGAATCATATTCCAATCTGGCTAAGATGCTCAACTTGGAATCTGCAGGTCCAAGCAGCTGACCATAGCCCCACATTATGGACGGCTGTATAGACCATGGGTTTAGAGAAGGAACAGACACGGAGCTGAATTTTTAGTTACCCAAAGACAACCCTTGAATGTTTTTTAAGTATAAGTCTCTATTATTAGCCTTTTGATATATTAAAAACATAAAATCAGGATTGTGGTTTATTCACTCATGCAACCAACAAATATTTATTGAAGATCTGCTATATTTCAAGCCCCGTTCTAAGTGCTGGGGACATGTGTCATCAAATAAAACACACAAAGATACCTATTCTCCAGGAAATTATAGTCTAGGAGGGTGGGCAGGAAAGAGACAATCAGCTAACAAAATTAAAAATATATACGTAGTATTTTGGAAAGAGATAAGTGTTATTTAAATTTTTGAAAATAACAGTAGAATCGGGGAAGAAGAATCCAGATTGCTTAAGGGACAGATTGCAGAACTAAAAAGGTTCCATCAAGTGCTGTCTGGTGTAGGCCCATGAGAGTGAACACGTGACCACACGTGTTCTTCCAAGGCTCATTTGCAAACCCTGCAGCCTGGGGAAGAAAGCTGAAAAGAGAAGCTAAGTACATTCATCACTTGGGCTTTCACTGTGCTCTCATTAGGAGCTTCTTTAGGACCCATCCCCACATAGGTGCTGCTTGTTGAATTATTGTTTCAGAGTCAGCAGTACTTTGGCTCTGCTGCTGGTTATCAATAGGCATTCCCACAAACCAGCAACTCCTCACACCCCCTGGCCAACCTTTCTCCCCACTCCCCTTCTCAAAGGGCAAGAAGGAGAAAGGCTTCTTTCAGCTGTCCCAAAAGTCCCTTGACCACCTCCCATGGTAAAAGTCCCTCTTTGACAAGGGTTGAAGTTCTGTGCCTCTTAATCTGAGAACATCTCAGTCCTTAGATCTGTGATACCTCATTGACAATTGCTGTGCCCCAGATTCTTTTCCGGCCATGCCTTTCAAATCTATGTAAATCAGCACTCACTCAGAAGGGTGGTTGGCTACATGGGATTCCTCCTCCTTCACGTTCCCATTCATCTACCTGGGTTTGCTTTTTAGATCGTAATGTGGTTTGACTGGCTTACATTTCCCCTTTTAAATACTGAAAGCCCCGGCTAACAACATTTGACAGTTATTAAATAAAATTAAGTTAGCGGTGTATTTTGCCCATTCCCCCAAAGAGCAGAAATTGCTTCCTTTCAAGAGAGCTCAAAACAAAAGCATAACCCTCATATGATGCCCTCCAGCTTAGAGTTTGGTCAAGCCAGAACTTAGACTACATCTCATAACACAAGAGTCTTGTCTAGTCCTTCAAGCTCAGACATTCAGGACCTGGATTCCTGTCAACACCATCCAATATTTACCAGGTCTGAAATCAGAGCTATACAAAGTTAAACATTTCTTATCTCTTCCTTTTGATATCCTACTTGCAAAGAATAAGCAATCGAATGTGTTTAATAAATAGGCAAGGCAAATAAACACAGAAAAGAAATAAATTAAGGAGGCTGATGTTTTCATGGAAACAGAATTCTTATATTCTTTAAAAATGCTTTGGTTCTGGGTCACTCCTGAGCCTATCTGAGTATGGATAGGAGCAGGGTTTGCGTTCTTGATAGACCCTACAGAACATGTATTACTTCACATACAACATTGATGGGAAAGAAGAAGAGCCAGCTCTCAGTAGCCAAGTCTCAAGATTTGTAAACTCTGATTGGGGTCTTAAGACAGATCTTTTTCTTTGAGGCAACCATCTAATGTAGAGCCTGATGTAAAACTTTCTTCTCTTCATTTGACATTAGAAAAAAAAATTTTAGGTTTAGAGAAGTTAAGTAATTTTTCCAAACTTACACAGCTCAGGAGACACAAAGCTGGGATTCAAACCCAGGTGTAACTGGCCCCCAAAGCCATGCTCAGCCCAAA
Organism: Phoca vitulina; assembly: GCF_004348235.1. Taxonomy (NCBI): domain Eukaryota; kingdom Metazoa; phylum Chordata; class Mammalia; order Carnivora; family Phocidae; genus Phoca; species Phoca vitulina. Next base: position 23,298,557 of record NW_022589705.1, read on the forward strand.
CCTGTATCCCTGAGTCACTTGCCAGATACCTTGGGAGAGCTACCCGAAATAGAGGTTTGGCTGCCCACTGACATCCCAAGCTGAGAGGATAAATGGCTTTGGGACAGTTACAAGGTGACCCAGCACTGAGTGAGTGACAAGTCATGTACCACAGCTGCCTCCAGGCTTAGAAGCCAAGCAAGACCATTGTCAGGGGAGTGCTCCTGCCTCTTCAACCGGGGACCTTTCAAATAGTAACTCCAGTAGGAATAGAAATTAAATTTCCTTTAGCAAGCAGAGAGTATCTGGATGAATGCTAATTAATGACATATTGCACTTACCTATAACTTACCAGCCACTCCAGGATCTCAGAGCTCTTCCACAAATAACTTATTATGACACTATCTTGTGAGGTAAGTGCTTCATTCCACAGAACAGTTAGAAGAAAAGTGAGGAGCCCACATGAAGTCAGCAGTAGTATTTGCATGCTGTGTCTATTCAAGTCTAGTCAAAAACCAGAAACCACTCTAGGTTTCTCAAACAGAGTGGATTTAATACAGGAAATTGGGTACAAAGGTCAGGGAAGAGCTGAGAAACCAAAGAGGACATAGGGAAGCAATCTCAAGAGGAACAAGAGCAGATATCTGCTCCTATCCCTGGGGATAGAGAGACAATAGGTAGTGCTACCAGATCCCAGGGGTCGGACTGCCTTGCTGGGTCCAGGGAGGAGGTACAGTCTACAGGGGGCACACTGACCAAAGTGGGGGCTAGGGATGGAGAGAGATGCCCTGGCTCCTCCCTTTCTCTCGCCCTCTGGTCTTCTACCAGCAACTCTCAATGACTGAGCTAAGAAGCTAGAAGGGAGCTTGGGAAACGTACTTCCCTACCATACAGGGCTGGACAGAGAAGGACTATTCCGAATCTAACGGCGAATACTCGCTATGCAGAAATCAACAATGAGGTGGTGAATAGGCTGCAGATATGGCAATGGGTGGGATGGGATGGGGAAAGGAGAGACTGAAAGTATTACCACAGGCCACTGGTTAAAGAGGATTAGGTAGCACCCAAGGACTTTTTCCTGCTCGTTCCTGGCAAGCGTGATTATCCAGTATCTTTTTTTATTTTATTTTATTATGCTGTTAGTCACCATACAGTACATCATTAGTTTTTGATGTAGCATTCCATGATTCATTGTTTGCGTATAACACCCAGTGCTCCATTCAATATGTGCCCTCTTTAATACCCATCACCAGGCTAACCCATCCCCCAACCCCCTCCCTTCTAGAACCCTCGGTTTGTTTCTCAGAGTCCGCAGTCTCTCATGATTCGTCTCCCCCACCGATTTCCCCCCCTTCAATTTTCCCTTCCTACTCTCTTCTTCTTCTTCTTCTTCTTCTTTTTTTTTTTTTTTATTATCCAGTATCTTAAGGCATTTTCAGGAAAGTGAGGAAGGGGGCCATAAGAACGGGCGGAAATCCGGGAAGCATGAACTCCAAGGGAGTATTAAAGAATAATGCACGCTTGCGTTGCAAAATAGAAGATTTAGAAGCAGCACAGAACTAACTTCCTGTAGACACAGCTCATTACAATAAAGCTGGTCTCGAAGGATAGAGATTGAAAGGAGCAGCTGACTAAGGAGCCACAACAGTTAAAAATCAGCCCCAGTGCGGCAAAGGGTGGACAGCTGTACGTCTGGACTCCCATGCGTCTCGCTCCGGGATCGCAGAGGCGAGGTCCTTGCTTCCCTGGGGGCGAGGAACCGTGATTTTTTCCTTCATTCCGCAGAAGCTCACGGAACCCCTGCAGTGTACCAGGCACTATTCTCCACATTGCTGAGAAAAAGCAGACAAATAGGAACACCGCAACCCTTCCCGTGAGCCAGAGCAATACGATCCCCTGCATGTGGAGGAGAGGGAAGGGGGGTGTCCTGGCAGGATATGGTCGGAGAGAATCCGAAACTCCTACTTCCTCTGTTATTCCCAGCTCCGCAGGACAGATTTGCGGCAGTTAGACATGCAGTGGGGGACACCTCTGTTTCATTAATAGAGGTCTTACTATAAAGAACAATGAGATTTCCCCCCTGGGTTCTAGTCTGTTCAGTTCAACACAACAAACATTAATGGGGTGTTCATTGTCTGCCTGGAACTGGAGCCACAGAGATGAACATTTTATTAGAAAAGCAATGCACCTGCCCTCCGTAGAGTAAGATTGGCGCATCCGTGCAATGGCCAATACAGAAATTGCTGCCAGAGCCCTGAGTCCTCCACTGATTCAGGTAGAGGGTGGAGATTGGTTTCCCCACCAGGGCAAAGTGGTGGTGGTGCGGAGCAGGGCAACGCAAACCTGACCCGAACCAGCTCTGCAGCCCTCCCGTCCCTGAGGGATGATTTTTCACAAGGGAGAGCCTTTTGGATTTTGCCTCTTGAGACGTACAGCGCCCTCCTCGGCAGCACATACACTGAAGCTATAAGCATATAGAGGAGATCAGCATGGCCCCTGGACAAGGATGACATGCACTTTCAGGAAGCATCTCCTCTTTTTTGTGATTAGGTTGAAACACAGAGGAGATTTAAGGTAATGAAATACTCTATGAAACCATAATATTGGATACATATCATTACACATTTGTCCAAACCCATAGGATGTACACCACCAGGAGTGGACCGTAACGTCAACTCTGGACTTGGGATGATAACGATGTGTCGGTAAGAACAGTACCACCCTAGTGGGGGGTGCTGGGGGTGGGCGGGGTATTTGGGAAATCTCTGCACCTTCTGCTCAATTTTGCTATGAACCTAAAACTGCTCCTTTTTTTTTTTTTTTTTTTTAGGCTGGACAGTATTCTATTTTATTATGTTATGTTAATCACCATACATAACATCATTAGTTTTTGATGTAGTGTTCCATGATTCATTGTTTGTGTATAACACCCACTGCTCCATGCAGAACGTGCCCTCCTTAATACCCATCACCAGGCTAACTCATACCCCCACCCCCCTCCCCTCTAGAACCCTCAGTTTGTTTCTCAGAGTCCATAGTCTCTCATGGTTCGTCTCCCCCTCCAATTCCCCCCCTTCATTTTTCCCTTCCTGCTATCTTCTTCTTTTTTTTTTAATATATAATGTATTATTTGTTTCAGAGGTATAGGTCTGTGATTCAACAGTCTTACACAATTCACAGCACTCACCATAGCACATACCCTCCCCAATGTCTATCACCCAGCCACCCCATCCGTCCCACCCTCCACCACTCCAGCAACCCTGACATATCAGATAAAGGGCTAGTATCCAAAATCTATAAAGAACTTATCAAACTCAACACCCAAAGAACAAATGATCCAATCAAGAAATGGGCAGAAGACATGAACAGACATTTTTCCAAAGAAGACATCTAAATGGCCTAAAACTGCTCTTTTAAAAAAAAATAAAGTCTTGGGGCGCCTGGGTGGCTCAGTCAGTTAAGTGGCTGCCTTCGAGCCCCGTATTGGGCTCCCTGCTCAGCAGAAAGCCTGCTTCTCCCTCTCCCTCTGCTGTTCCCTCTGCTTGTGCTCTCGCTCTCTGTCAAATAAATAAATAAAATCTTAAAAAAAAAAATAAAGTCTTAATTTTTAAAAAATGACTAAAAAGAAGAAAGAAGTTGAAGTAGGAAAGCAGCTGAGTAAACTCCCAGCCAGACACATATGAGACGGGCCCTTGAGCTGCTCTGCTGGGGCCCGAAGAAGTTCCAACAGTCCCGAGGGGCCAGGGAGGCCTCAGAGCCCTTCTCTTCCCATCTGGAGGGGGGCAAGTAGTGGAGACCAGTGTATCTGAGTCTAATTCCCTCCTTTTATATTAATGCCTGGCAAAAATACACCTAAGTAATTTAACTAGTCCGGTACTATAATTTATTTTTTGATTTATTAATTATTAGGAGGAAAAATACATCTGAACAAGATTTCTTACATTGCAAATCTTTTTTTTTTTTTAATGTGTTCCTCTGATAAGGAAAAACAAAAACTCCATTCCTTATTTAAGATTCTTGTCTCTCCTGGTATTATGCTCTCCTGGGACAGTACTGTTGTTATCTTAAAAGTTTCTGTTTCATAAGAGAGAATAAGTCGCGGCGCCTGGGTGGCTCAATCGGTTAAGCGTCTGCCTTCGGCTCAGGTCATGTTCCCAGGGTCCTGGGATCGAGCCCCGCATCAGGCTCCTTGCTCATTGGAGAGCTTGCTTCTCCCTCTCCCTCTGCCCCTCCCCTTTCTCAAGCACTCTCCCTCTCTCTCTCTCAAATGAATAAATAAAATCTTTAAAAAAAGAGAGAGAGAGAATAAGTCATGTCCAAACCTGGACATCCTTGGTGTAGAATCTCTGCTTCCCTAAATATCTGTTTGTCTTGAGAAGTTAAATTTTTAAGCATAATCAAGGCCTTAGCTCGCCATGCCTGTTTACTCAGCCACAGGATGTTGGGTATCTTGTAGCAATTTGTACAGTGCCCTCAATCTGTTTGTGTTCTCCAGAAAGGATGAGGGCTGCTGGAGGCCTGCTGGGGGGGGGAGGGGGGCTTCCCTAACCCCCACCCTCACCCAGACTTGCAGTCTGGAACTCAGCCGGATTGCCCACAAAACACCTCTCCTCCGTTCTGACCCAGGGCAGAGCTGCTCACCCACCCCACCCATGGCTTCCTGCTGCCTCATTCTCCGTGAATTTGTCTAGGAAACAAAGTTCGGCTGCTTAGACGCGTTTCTAAGTAGCATTTTCATCATGACTCTCAACTAAGGGGTTTTGTTCCTTTCAACACCTGGAGACATCACTGAAGTTTGGGGCTTTGTCTACACGCTCAACACAGTGTCACTGCTGTCATTGGCTAGAGCAACCCAGTCCACCTTATACATTCATCCTTAAAGGGCAACTTAAAGGGATAAACTTGAAGCTGGGTGGATTTTTGGTTTGTTTGTTTCTCTGGCTTGCTGATGGAAGCTGCTGGAGTAGTTTAACAGGTATGGGCGGGCAGGAACGGCTTCAGAGCTTGCCCATCGTCCTCCTCAGCATTAATTAGAAAATTTTATATCAAGGTTAATGCCTTGGGAAGCAGTGAAGTTAGCTGTTGAAGGAAGCTGAATTCACCCCTAGGTGGAATACATAACACAAGAAAAAAGGTAAAAAATAAATAAATAAATAAATAAATAATAATAATAATAATAAATAAATAAACAGAAGGGCATCCAAAACTGCCTGCCACTCACCAGGGGATGCAAATAAGGAGAAATTTTATTTAAAGCCATAAAATTTTTTTTTTCCTGTTTTTGAGTAAAGGTACTTTTCCTAGTTTTCAAAGTCTGAGTCATCCTTTTAATACACAAAAATTCAAGTTGGCCAGGTGAGATCTAAAAGATAAAATAGTTCCCCACCGAGAACCGACGACTCCTTTCTCGGGGGCTCTGCAGCACTTTTTGCTCTTCCTGGGTCACGGACCCAGCAAAGTGTCACCTACCTTATAGCCTTCACATCCCTAGGCCCCATTGAGGGCAGGGGGAACATCATGACCTTCCTAGTGCCCCAAGCTGGTGCATAGTGAGTGCTCAAGATGAGGCGCCAGCAGGCTGGGTCATGGTCAAGTGTACACGCTCTGGAACTAAACAACCTGGTTTGAGCCCCGAGCTCTGCCCCAGCCCAGTGTGTGTTCCTAACCAAGTTCCTTAAGCCTAGCTATGCCTCCCTTTTCTCAAGGAGGAAATTACAGTACCTGCGTTCCAGGATTTTCATCAGAAGAAAATTAAGATCATCCTAGTACATGGTTATTGTGACTAAATCATGATGATCTAGACAGAAAAGTTCATCAATGCTAGTAAAACAATTTCTTATTTAGGAAGTGTTCGGGCAAGAGAAAACCTACTCGTTTGGGTGGCCCTTAGTGAAGATGGGAGTGTTCAGAGGTGGGTATTGGGGAGAAACCACCGACTTGTCCAGTGTCATCAAGAAGGCTTTGAAGAATTGAGGTCTCAGGAGCTCTTAGTTGAAGGGAGAATCCAGTGAGTTTGCTCAGAAGAGTCTTAAGAGGCCAGGAGGAGAATCTCAGAAAATTGTTCTGTGCCTCACTCTCAAGTTCTCTTCCCCCAAAAGCCCTTCTCAGAAGGCACCTCCCCACTGACCTTGGAAGAGCTGGACACTGAGGAGCAGGTGCAGAGCTTGTCGCGCAATCAGCTGCCACCAAGCCTTCCTCCAGGGCATCACCCACCCAGTCCCCTCTGGGTGATGTGCCCTACAGGTATACCTGGTGAACTTCCTTGCTCCAAGTGTTGTGCATCCATTGTGCACCAACAGCATGTCTAAGACTGTGATAACCATAATATCGCATGCGCCAGTGTTAAAATAAAACATGCAGACCCACAGGTAAATGGTCTTAATATCTGAGTGATTGCCAGTGACAAAGAAATGGTGGGTCTGAACTTGGTCTCAAAATCCCACAACCAGTTAAGGTCTGGAACCATTGGATGTTTTGAACTAAATCAGTTTAGGAGGTATGTTCACAGAAACTATAAACTATTATCCTTAGAAGAAGGTAAATGTCCATTTAAAATCCTTTTAAAAATTGGAAATAGTAACTATTTGATACAACAAGCATAGAGCAGCTATGAAAATAAGCTCTGGTCCACATGTCTGTCTCTAAGATAGCAAAACAAAGAATATGAGATCTGGACCATTGATTCATTGTGCCCATTTTACAGACAGGAAAATGAAAACCCTGAGAAATCAAATGGCTTGTGCACACACACACACACTCACCACATAAACTTCTCCCTCTTAGTGGAAGGAGTAGGCGCCCCTTTTCCACGACCACTTTTGATTTTAAGACTTGGCTATTTCACATGGCCTCAAAACCCAGTGCACTTTGCTCTTGGATTAACTGAACTATTTGAACTAAAGGCTTAACTTGTTCTTAATCTTCTCTTTGAAATGCTGACTTAAAGAAGTAGTGCCTTGCCCAACAGGTCGCAGGCGCAGAAGGAAGCAGGGAGCCCGCATGCACCCTTCCTCAGCGCCACAGAGGTCCTGGCCAGAGATCCGGGACCAGATTTTCTTGGAGCCTGGGTCAGATCCAGCATACCATGGTTAGAGACCCAAACGGAGGCAGAGATAAGTGGAGGCTATCTGGAGAGGCACCAGATACCATCAGGAGAGCGCATGGTGGCCTGAACTGAGGCTACACTGTAGGAAGCAGCTCTCTGGGGTAATTCAGTGTGGGCGGAACTCTCTGTGGAAGACCCGCAGAAATGGCATCTTTCCCACACGCGGTGTTCTTGGTGCCCATCACCGCCTGATGGTGTGGTAACCATCCCTATCCCGCTGGGCTAAACAGCAACTGCGAATCAGAGTCTTTGAGGACTGCCTGGTAGCATTAGCCATATCGCCAGTTATAATTTTCTGCCCCACGTAAAAAGAGGCAAAGTGACTTCCTCGGCTATGGGACAAGGTGCTCACATACCCCGAAGTACCTCTTGGAGGGCTCCGAGGCGGCTGCAGGGAACCTGGGGTTCATGTCACATGGTCAGATCCAGACTCCTCCCTATTACAAAACACAGAGTTCTCCCTATCTTCCCGCATAATCCCTAACATCACACACGCTGTCTCACTCAACTCCTGCTGCCCCCATGGCATTTCTGTCTCGTGGACACCCTTAGTGATTACTGGAACCTGACTGACAAACGATACAAACGTGTCCAAGGAGAGGCAGGAGAGTCCGTGGTGATTTTTCCTGGGATCGGCTTCCGGGATGGGTTCTCAGATACCATCATTTTTCCAAGATGCTTTAAAGGTGACGTGGAAGTGACCAGATAGGAAAGGCCCCAAGATAGTAGCTGTTCAGCTAAGAAAGGCCCCCGTTACCCAGGCCCTGATGCCACCTGACCTGCTTCCAGAGGCAGGCTCACAGGTCAGCATGAGGCAACCTGCAGTAGGTCTGGGGAAGTGAGGGACCGCGGAAGAGTCAGGTCAGGGGTGGAGAGGGCCCCTCCTTCCCGTAGGAGGGAGCTCAACTGCCCGAGCATCCCTTCTGGGCTCCCAAGGATCATCGTACACATAGACCGGTGGAAATGTAAGTGACTCTGTGATAAGTCCCATCTTGAGCCTGGACATGTGTATCACGATGACAATTAGGATGTGAATTGACACGTGAGAAAAGGCATGTGGAAAGTTGATAAATCAGTGGAAGTGATTCTGGATTCAACTAGCTCATCGGTTCAATTATGGCATAAGCAAGAAGTGAGTCAGAAGGGCTGCCCTAACCTAAGCTCTAGTTTAGTCATTATAATCATGTCCCCTATTTCTTAATGAATAACGGAAATACGGAGGAGCATTTGTTTCATGTTGTCAGGGGGGAAATAAGGCATTTTTAGGCCAGGGTCTCCTTTTTTTTTCCTGCTCCGGAGAGAAAAAAAATCTGGTTGTCAAAAAACATTAAGGACTAAATGAGTTAGAAACAAAGCAAAAGAAGGAGCCCTTTATTCTCAACTAAGGGCTGGTTTTGGCTTGGCTTTCTATTGGAAATTCCCCTTATTTCGAAGCCAGGAACCCCAGAGAGGGCCAGCTTCACAAGTCAGGAAACCCTGGGGAAAAAGGAAAAGGGGCTTAGATCCGTGCAGTGGGAAATGTGCACACCTTAATGCCATCCCTGTGACAGGTGGCACGCTGATACAGTGGTTGGGGAGGTGTGCCCTGGAGCTAACCGCCTGTGTTCGAATCCCAGCTCTGTCACCTCCCAGCTGCGCAACCCTGGGTGAGTGAATTAACCTCTCTGCGCTCTGGGTTAACTCATGTGCATTAAATTCTACCTACCTCTCACAGGACTGTGGTGAGGATTGAACAAGTTAATACCTAGAGGCTGCTAGACTAGTATTTTCTGGCTATTTTGACTGGCCACGAATAATAGAAACAGACAGCTCCTGAAAGCTGCTGAAAGCTTCCTAACGATCATTCGCTTTTCCACTGGCAGCATGGCATCAGCTAAAGGCTAAAGTAGAGAGAACATGTCATTTTGCAGATTTCCTGGATTCTCAGAAAACAGCCTCATGTCAGGGCTACGTATAGTTTGTCATTCTCTCATTTGGCAACTATTTGACAACAGCATCTAAGCGTTAGAGGTTCTGGCCTTCAGCACGGGACCAAGGCAGACACATGCCCGCCCGCATGATGCTTAGACCAGAGCAGAAGACAATGACCTCACGATTAACTTCAAAACGGGGCAATGATTGTGGTAGAAGGATGAGTACGGGATTCTGGCCACTGACCAGGTGAAAGGCTGGACCCCCCCAGGTACCCAGCACAAGTGAAGTACACAGCAGGTGCTCCGTAAGCCTTCCTGGGATTAACGGACACAGCACATACCGTGCTTTATCGTTTGTCTCATGTTGTCCTTCATCACATAATCTTCGGAGCAAGAACACATCTCCTTTATTTTTGTGTCCCCAGCACCTAACCTCGTGCCTCGCACAGGGTGGGGAGGGGGCGGGGAGTCGGCAACAAATGTTTGTTGAATTGATCTGAATGACTGAGAAAACCTAATGTGTCTCTCTCCTACTCAACTGTGCAGCTCTTTCTAGCTTCCACCCAAAGAAGTGAGAAACTTGGCAAGATCGGTAGCCAAGTTAATTTTAGGAATTGGGTGTTTTAGCACCCATTAAAATTACATACATAGCTGGTCTTCTGCTCACTCTAGGCTGCCATGACCCCTTCTTTCTTATGAAAACTCTCCTTCTGTAGTATTAGGGTCCATCTGTCCTATCCCAGCTCTCTGGACTTTCCTCTACTTTTTTCCCTGTCATCTTCCTCCTCCAGTCACAGTCCCGGGCCCACTGGTAGCTACTGTTTCTGTCTGACTGCTAACTTTCTCCATCTGCTCCTTCCAGGAGCAGAGCCACTCCCTGGCCCCAGGAGGGACACATGGCCAGGCCTGATATTCCTCTGGCAATGGTGATTGGCCAAAGGATGGGCATGTGCCCCAAAGAGGGATAGTCAAAGTCCTTCCCCTGAATGACGACTGGACCCCGGTATGATGGAGCAGGGAGAATGTCCTCTGTGCCCTGCCATGCAGAGTCCGCGTGCAGACACAAAGGGAGACCAGCTTCAATGAGACATGGGAGGAAGAACAGGCAAGGGCAAGAGAGAGACCCAGGCTCAGAGGCCCTGGTTTCTGTAGCCCTTCCACCAGGCTATGAGCTTCCAGACTCATAGACTTACACATGCCCCTTTGATTGGAGCCAGGCTGAGCAGGCTGTTGCTGCTGTTGCTTGGTACGGCATTTGCTGTCACTATAGACCCTCCTTCGGAGACCTTGTCTACTTTTACATCTTTGACCAAACCTCTAGGCAAATGTCTCCCAATTTCTAGCTCTAGCCTCAATCTCTTCCCAAGCCTTGGTGCCCCGTTTCCAACTCTTCGTGCTGGGCATTTCTCTTAGTGGTCCACTGCCCCCTCACCTTCAACATGTGTAAAATTGACAGTTTCTGAGCTGCCAACCTTCTCTTCCAGGCTCTATCTTAACCTGTGCTGTCACCTTTCTCTGCCCCAAAACCTTACCCCTCCGTCTCCTTCCTGCCCCCAACCACAACCAGTCACTGAGTCCCGCAGCTTCTTCCTTCGTACTGTTTCCTGCAGCTGTCCTTCCTTTCCATTCCTTGGCCGCCATGCGGGTTAGGAGCCTAGCTTCCTGCTGCACCCCCGACTCAATTCTTCTGACAAACCATGACCAGAAGAGTAAGCTTCTTAAGGTACTGCTGCTGAATCAAGTCCAGACTTCCTGGTGGAGCCCACAGAGCTGCCCATGAGCCAACGTTCTGCTCGCACGGGCCCCAGCTCTTGGCTCATCCTTTCTCCTCTCAGCCATTTCCCTGTGGTCCAGCTCAGACAGTGCTTTCCTCCAGGGAACCTTCTCTCATTGCCCCAGTGAAAAGTAAATTCTCTCTTTGGAGGTCCCAAATCCCTTCTCTGTCTTTAAACAAGGCTTTATGGGTGTGGAGGACATACTACATGCCAGGCACTGGGGATATTTGTAAAGATAAAGCAGCCTCTGCTGGCACAGAACCCTCCATCTACTAGTGAGAGACATGGCAACAGGTCCCACTTCACTTATCCCGCCTTCTCCTGGAAGCTTACACATTTGCCTCAGCTCTCTGACTAGCTTGCAAGGTATTTCAGCAAAAGGACGCACAAGACAGTTCCTGGTATGTTGCCCTGCACATGGTAACCCCTCAGTAAGTATTTATTAGTCTGTAGAAGGCAAGATCTTGGTTAACAAATCCATAAAGGAGATGTAAGACAACTACAGTTCTTAAAATCAAGGGCCAGGGGCGTGCCTGGGTGGCTCAGTCAGTTAAGCGTCTGCCTTCGGCTCAGGTCATGATCTCAAGGTCCTGGGATCGAGCCCTGCATTGGGCTCCCTGCTCAGCGGGGAGCCTGCTTCTCCCCCTGCTTGTGCTCTCTCTCTGTCTCTGAGTTGAAGATACCTGTTTGATGGACTGACCATGACATGCCTAACCTTGTATTTTTTTTTTTTTTTGGCATGGAACAAAATTTATTAATAAAAAAACATTCTTTCATATCCAATCCAAAATGCTGACAGGAAATCATTCAAACAATTAAAATCAGGACAGTAAGTAGGAGTGCTGATACATTTAATAGGGAAGGGACTCCTTATCTTATTCTGTATACCCAAAGTCTAGAGAGAACTCAGCATCAGGGTGATAATTCAACTATTTACTGAATGAATGGGTTTCTGTTCATCAAGTTAGTGCATATGTCAAGTATAAGGAGCTATAGAAATTGGGAATTAAGGGATGCTTACATAAAATGATACCATATTAAAACTTTAAAATTATATGTGTTATATTCATGAGGCCATACATTAAACGTTTTCGTTTTAAATGACTTTTTTGTTACTAAAACAATATCCACAACTTACATTTATGATTTACATATTTTGTCAACATTGTATGTACAGAATAATATTTACTGTCCATCAAAATGGAAGTTGACAGACTGTTTGATAAGCCTTAGGTTTATAAAGATAGTTTTGTGCTGAAAATAGTAATCCTGTTTAAGGTTTGAACTGGAAGTTTTTTCTTTAAAATTTTGCTTTTTAAAATACGTGCTTTGTGATAACTTATTTAGTAAAGCTTCCTGTAAACTATTTTAGACAGCTAATAGAATTTTTGAATGACGAGGATAATAAATTTCATTGTACAGGCTTTCCACTATTTAATTTCAGTCTAAATGTTAACTGTTGGACTAGTACATGATTATTTTCATAAAATGCACACTCATGACTGCCAATTTTTCCATGACTAATTATACCCTGCCAGATGTTTTTTAAGTTCTGCTAAGTCATATTTTCTTTTTCCAGAACTCTATGTTCCCACTCTGAAGTCCCTCTGGCCTTTTTTCATAGTTTGCTTTTTACCTGAATTTGGGGTAAAATGGATTCACTGCTCTTTTTACCATTTTTATATGAATATAATAGCTTTATGTAAATTACTCTCAAGTTCACCTATCCTAAAGCTTAACCTATCCCCTTCCTGGGGAGATATACATTTTGTACAATTTATTCTAAAAAGTCAGGAAGCCTTTCCATGCAAGAACAGCCTCCTCATATGACTGAAAATCTTCTGAATCACCCTGGAATCCAGGCTGTTAGAAAAATGCTAACCAGTTCCTGAACTTCCACATTTGTTTCCTGCTGTTCAGCTACCTCTCCTCCTGCTTACATTTTCTGGCTGTAGCAAGAATCACTAATGACTACTTAGACAGATGGAGCTTGCTGTCAAGTAATACCATGCGACCCATGATGGATTTGCATTTTCTTACCAATCTGAGCATTATGGAACACTCACTGCCCAGCACTAGACAGAAAAATTTCAATGACAAATTTTGCCTTTTGAATACCAATGAAAATAGTTGGCTGCATGCACAGCTCCCAAAAAGGTGTTCATTGATTCAAATGTATTAAAAGCCTACTATGTGCTGGTAATTGTGCAAAGGGTTGAGAGATGTAAAGAAAAAAATCCAGTCCTTATTGCCCCAAGGAGCTCTAGGGGGAAGAAAGATGACAAACACACAGTTGAAATCAAGTGAAGAACTAGATGAAACCAAGTCAGTGCAGTTAGTGGGGGGTACAGAGGAAGGGCTGCAACGCTGCCCAGTCATTTCCAGACTCCTCATCAACCACAGTGCATCACTGTTTATGCAAAAGCAACGTGACCTCTCCTACATGGATCCGTGCACGCACGCGTCAAGGAATAACCATCGGGATATTTCTACTGGAGAACAGTGCGTTCCGCAAACTGCAAGCATTTTCTACACCTACTGCAGAGCATTATTGAGTGCCTATGGATGAGTAAATGAATCAAGTAAGCCTGGGTTTATGACCCAATCTTACATCCATGTATTGGGAGTAGAGGGAAGCATAGTTGTGGAAAGAAAGTCTCTGAGGTCAGAAGACCAGATCTGAATTGTGAGGCTGGCCATGGGCTCCTCATCCCTAGAAGGATGTCTGTGAGGTCCCCTCCAGCCCTCTGATACTCTAAGATCTAATCATAAAGGGACTGGTCAGGCCAGCCTGATTATCATTATAGTTTAGGAATGTTTCACGCTTCTCAGAATCTTCAGGATACATCATGTAGGAGGGAGCTTTGGTAACCGCTAAGCTCAAGGTCACTGAAGGAAGTTAAAAAAAAACAAACGTAAGAGTAGGGAATAATTTTAACAATCAATTTGTTTCTGTGCAATAAATATCAACAGTAAAACTTTAGGAATGTACTCTTAACAGTGCCAAGCACCAGTGATCTAGAAATCGTCTGGCTACAGTCTGATCGACGGTGATAATACAGAGATATTATTTACTATAGCCGGTCTGCTTCCTCTTTTTCTTGAAAGTAGTAATAATTTTTTAGCATTTTTCAAACTCTGAAGAATGTAATTACTTTTTTTTTTAAAGATTTATTTATTTATTTGACAGAGAGAGAGAGCACAAGCAGGGGGAGCGGCAGGCAGAGGGAGAGGGAGAAGCAGGCTCCCCACTGAGCAGGGAGCCTGATGTGGGGCTCGATCTCAGGATCCTGGGATCATGACCTGAGCCGAAGGCAGACACTTAACCGACTGAGCCACCCAGGCGCCCCTAAAGAATGCAATTCTATATTTACTCAAAAACCTCCGTAGCAACCCAACCAATTCTTCTCTTCCCTATCTGATAATTTTAGTGAATATGTAAAATAAGTATTTATCTAATTTATCAATCTTTACATCACTTTTTGTGTCACCATCTAACATTAAACATATTTTTCTTGCCAAATTGCTGACCCTGACATCACTTAAAGCCCTTTATGATTTCAGGACAGTCAGTGGCTCCAAATGGAACCAATTACTCTGTAGACAAAGCAACAATTCCCTGGGTCTTGCAAAGCAAGTGTAACATTTTCTTCTAGGTACCTTCAACTCCAGTGCAAAGAATCACATCCCAGGCTGGCTAAAGATCTGTTAGGGAAAATGACTCAGGCCCGGAGACTACAAAAAGGAGGCTTGCATGGTCTCGTTTTGCAAATATAAATTCTGTGGGTTTTAGAGCTGGAAGAGAGCTCAAAGAGGAGACCAGCAAGTGCAGATTTCAGCTTCCAGGAAAGATGGACAAGAGCTAAACCTGGATGTGCTATTTCAGTTCAGACACAGGGAGAAAAAAATTTTGCAGGGTTTTATTTCCTTTAACATGAGTGTATTGCTATGGCTTATTCCATAATGTTATATGGAAATGTGTATGCAGTATGTACTAAAAGGCAAGGCTGACTTCCCTAGAAAAAAAGTAGGAGACTCTGCTCTCTCCCTAAAACCCGTCCAGTCTGTCTTGGAGGCAACTACAGAGTAATAAAAACGGAATGATGGCAGGTACTTTGACAAGACCTTATACAGTGCCACTTAGAATAAGAATTAACATTCTCTTGCCTGACAATTTTACAGGAAAGCCCAAAGAGGAAGCCAGAAATAGATTCAAAAAGCCCAATGCTTATGACAGGCACACAAAAAAAGTCTGATGATAATTTTTTAATTTCATTTTTGGTTTCTCTACACTTGGGCGGAAGTAACTCAGTCCCACGAATGTCTTCTTCAGCGTGAGAACAATCCTTTCTGGAACCACAGGGCTGCAGATGTCATGCTGGAATTCTCCCAAGGGCAAACCGCCGGACTGGGGGAGCTCTTCCTCAGTCACTACCCCGAGCTGGGCTGGGCTGAGCCTGGGCTAACTGACCTCCGGACCTGTGGGCAGACACCTGCATTTGCACCACCTTTACAGGATGCAACCCTCGCTAAAGGCCGGGTGAGGTGGGAAGGCCTTCGCGGCCGAACCGCGGGCGAGCGGTGCTCACCGTCAGCCGCTACTTGGCCGCGGATTCCGAGGCTCGGGCCCCCCACCCGTACCCCCCGTGCCCGGAGCGCCGGGGCAATGCTCTCGGCGGCCCCAGCGAGCCCGGAGCCGCTCCGGGCCGTTCAACTTGTAAGTGCTGCCGCTCCCGGCCGGGACAGCACCGTAACCGAACGGTACGGGAGAATCCTTGCCTCTACCTCGAGAACTCCTTCCAAAGCGTCCCCGCTTTCTTCCCCACAGACCCGCCCACTCAGGCCGGACGTCGGGGTCGCCGGCCTGGGTGGCCCGGGGGTCAGGGGGTCGGGAGGCCGGGGAACCCGGTTCCCCGCCGCACCTGGAGCCGCCGGGGCCGAAGGGAAGCGTCGCGCTCCGCAATTGAATCACGGTGAATCACCCCTCGGAGTTTCCTCCCCGGAGGAGGCGGGACAGGGGAGGGGACTGGCCGGGGGCCGCCCACCGCGACGGCCAGTGACCGGGCCGGGGGCGGGAGTGGGGAGGAGCGGCGGGGGCGAGCCGGGGGCCGGCGGAGGCGCGGGCGGCCGCGCAGCTCTTTAAAGCGCGCCCCGGCGCGGGCTCCCCCAGACTCGGGTTTCCCCGCACTCCTTCCCGCTCTCGCACGCTGCCCATCGGCGCCTCCAGCGCAACCTCCCTAGTTTTCGGGCGCAACGGAATCCTCCCGACCTCGCCGCCAGCTCGTGGACATGGAGACCCCCACCTGGCCCCGGGTGCCCTGCCCCGAGGCCGCCGTCGCTCGGATGCTCGTGCTCGGCTGGCTCCTCCTGCAGGTGGCCGGAGCCTCAGGTGAGTGGCACCCGCCCCCGAAACCCAGCGGCGCGCGGGCGGGAGAAGGGGGCTCGCCCTGCTGCCGGGAGGTGCCCCCGCACCCGCCTGACGCGGCCGCTCTCACGCAGCGGAGTCCGAACCAACCCGGCCCCCGAGGCGCGCAGGCGGGGGAAGAAGGGTAGTGGTCCGCGGCCCCTTCTGCTGGAGAAGCTTAGTCCGGAGCCCGTCGGGATGGCCTACAGGGATTTGTGGCTCCCGCTTTGAGTTTAGGGAAAGTGTTTCCCAGTAATCTGCAACCTTGAAGGTGGTGGACACGGATCCGCACCTGTCCTGGTCAGCGTGCCGTGTTTGGATATTATCCTTCATTGCACGTCCACTTTCCTTGATAAAGAGAGGCCCTTGTGGTCTTTTCTTGGACGTCTTTGGTTTAGATTGAGTTAGAGGCAATCCTGTTGCAAAAAGTCGCTTGGATTGGAGCAGGCACCACATCGTGCATGCCCCATATGCTTATAACGTGTGTGGGGCAGGGCAGAGACTGTGACCCGCTGAGTACTGGCGAAGCGGACCTTAATAATAACGCATCCTAACGGAACACATCCGATGGTGTGACAGGCCACACTTCTGCCTAGCTGTCCGGAGGTTTCTATATAGAGACATGTTAGATAAAAATGGGAAAAGTCAAGATTTGGCTTTCTTACGGTGTGCAGGCCTAACCTCTCTCACACGCGTGGGATCTGCCCCTTTCCATAACTTACCCCAAACCCTTCTTACCTGGCCTTCCCTGGTGAGTTGAACCTCTGAGTCCTACACTTCCTGGGCTGGGCCTTAGACATCGCAGGAGGCTGAAGGCTCCTGAGCTGTGTTTCCAGGTCAAGTTATCTCAGGGCTTCCCACCACCCCCCTCCCCCACCGTGAATAATTTCAAACAAGGATTTTGAGATCCTTGCGTCTTTTCTTAGATTACAAGATCGATCTTGCCATGAGGATGTTCAGAGACCTTAACTAAGAAAATTAAAAACTTGAAAAATTTTTTTGTCTTGATAATTCAGTAATGAAGCTTTTGTGGTTGGAAAAAAAATTAATATGAGGTTAATGGTGATGTTGGGGGGATGGAAGATG
The DNA here is from genome assembly GCF_004348235.1 of Phoca vitulina. NCBI lineage: Eukaryota > Metazoa > Chordata > Mammalia > Carnivora > Phocidae > Phoca > Phoca vitulina. The sequence continues at coordinate 23,315,819 of NW_022589705.1, forward strand.
TTTTATACCATCAAGGTGAAATCGTGTGCTGAGCCCATGTAATGATAGCTGTTTCTCTGTTGTTTAAAGGGACTACAGAGGTAGTAGTAGCATATAACTTAACTTGGAAATCAACTAATTTCAAGACAATTTTGGAGTGGGAACCCAAACCCATCAATCATGTCTACACTGTTCAGATAAGGTAAGCTAGGTACAAAAGAAAAAGAAAAAGAAAATTAAAGTTTTTAATGTTTCCATTTCCCTGTGCTGAATACAAATGTCTTTAAAGCTGGCGAATGGATGAGAGTATTTAACAGATGACAGAGGGCGTTCCTGGTCATTTGCAGACCAGAGCCTTACTCCCTGAAGCCTGCAACATGGCCACAGCTTCAACTGATAGAATGTTTCACTTGTTTTTGGACACAGATGGGAAAATTCCTAAGTGGAGTCTAAGCTGGGGGTAGGCGAACCTTCTTGAGCCGGCTGTGGCAGCATGGGAAGATGTTTTCCTGGATGGAGGCTAATGTCATCTAAGCACGCACGTCTTTTTCCTCGCTGTCTAGACTGTGAGCCGGATCTAACATGTTGTAGAGGAAGCGGGGAGGAGTCCAAATGTATACATTGCCCTAAAGCAGTGTTTGATTCACTCGTCTTTGGACACTGATTGAAAATTCGGTTGCATGCATGATCTCGGAGGAGGTCAAATTCGTGACTCACTAAAGCCCAGAAGAAATACTCCTGTCTGTACAGCGGGTTGTGAGGGCTGCGCTGCTCGGGCGCCCCCCTCTCTGACCGACAGCTCCCTCCGAGAGCTGGTAGGTCGGCATTTTCAATCTGAGGGTCGGACGCCTGCCGCCTATCTTCCTTGATGCTTTTCACCATATTCTTGGTGAGTTTATGGTTTCTGAAATGTTCTAGGAGGCTTGCTAGAGATCTTATTAAACAGAAGAGAGCTAATTGAATAAAGGCACAATAGAATCACTGGCTAAAAATTCAAGGTGTTTTGCTCTTTTGCTTTAGCTTGTGTCAAGCCTTTTATATGGTATTAGGAACACAGCTCCTAAGGACGGAGTGGGCCTTTGAGGTGGACGTTCTTGTTTTTCAAAATGAACTTCACGACGACTCTTGGTAAACAGGGAAGAGAACTTGTGTGTGTACATGCTGTGCATATAGTTATATAGAGAGAGCGACAGGAGTTTCAGAACCCCAGGTAATAATTTTGGTTATGATCCAACTTGTCCATTCAGCTTCCACTAATTGAGAATTAGTAATTAATTCCTCTGATACAGAACTGAAGTTTACCTAGTAAACCATCTTCATTCTGGATAATGAAAATAGGATTTCAGGAGGAATGCTTACTCCTAAATATATTCGATCTTATGTTTGGTGAATATGTGGAAATGTTTACGACCGACCTGATTTTTAAACATAAGCCTTGGTGAGCTCTAAGTTCTCGGACTTTCCAAGGCTGCTTCTGTTTTAGTAACACATCCTAGCAGAGCTGGGGCTTGTGGGTGCCTGCAGCTGGGGATGAGGGGTTCCTGCCAAGAGAGTGACCTCCCCACACTCTTGCCCCTGCGCTAGAGGACGTGTGGGCAGCCCCCCACCCCTGCACTCTTCTTCAGCCTCCCCATGGGTAAATACGATTCCTGGGTGACAAGGACCATGGCAGTCCTATTGGAGAAGAGGAAACTTGCCCAGGGAGGTAAGGGATTTATTCGTTCGTGACTGCCCTGATAGTGAGTGCCCAGCCAGGTCTGGAACCAGGGTCTCCCCAGTACCTCATACCACTATCTGCTTAGGTGGGTCTGCCCCAGTCTGATATGAGGCCCCAAAGCTTGTTGGGAGGAGGAAGGAAGGCCATCCCCTCTGTGGGCCTTCTTCCTTCCTGGCTTTCCATCCCTAGAGAAAGCATTCTAACCTGCTGCTCTTCTTCACCCACCCACCCTCGCTACCAGCCTGTCCCCACTCCCAGGGTACCACTGCTGTGCCTGGAGCCCCTAGTTGGAGCTCCAACTGCATTTGCCCGCCATGGGAAGTTTTCAGTGGTCGTTGGGAAATGCTATTGGCTCAAGCCTTAGCGCCCAGCCAACACCTGTAATATTGATTCTATGGAAATATTCCGAATTCTAACACTAAACTTCCAAAGCTTCTAGAAAACAGTCTGCTTCTAGATTAGTGAATCTGGCTTCTGTTGGAATTTCTTAGTAATTCAAGTGGGATATTTATTATTTCCAAACCGGGAGGTTTTGCAATACCTAGAGGAAGCTTGAAGCCTTTTAAAGTGTTACTGCTGACAATAGCATTTAGAGGAACTTAGTACAGAACCCCTTCATTACCTTTTCACAAGACTTTACTACTTTTGGGGATCTAGGCACTTGTGCTAAATTTCACCAGAGAGTACTGTGATTTCTATGTGTGAGCTGGGAGGAATCGAATACCTATCTCTCAGATGGGAAGAGGCCACAGAGCCCAGCAGGCTTTCTCCTGTTAATCTGAACAATGTGTGTGCCATAGCAATGGAGAAGAATCATCATTTCTCACTCACTTTTTAGAATAGAAGTGATACAATTATTAAAAAATGCGTTTTGGTCATTCTGGAATTAAGACTGCCTCTCTACGTTTATCACAGAAAATTAGAGAAATTTAAGAAACTAAAATATTTCTGTATCAATCTCAGTTTGTGGATTTTAGGACAAAGAGTTATGTTTGCCCATACCCTCTTAGCCTGGATATTTAGTTCAGATTTTTTTTAAAAAATATGTACTTATGGCTCTTATGTGTGAACTGAGACAGTTGAATCCATATGGCAGCTTGTTTTCCCCCCGATTCAACCTGCACGTGCAAACAGCCTAACACTCAGCAAGGCCTGGCTACTTGAGCCCTCCGTTTAGCCCTGCTGCTTAAGGGTGGGTGGGCCACAAGGGCATGGACCCTGGTACCAAGTTCGCAGTAAGTGTTTCAGTGGAGATGTCAATGCTGGGGTACAGGGAAGGGAGACGCCAATTCTGAGAAAGCAGATCTGGAGATTCCTGGAGAAAGCAGGATTGGAGCATGGTCTTGAATGATGGGCAAGGCCCTGTGGCGGTCTGTGATGCTGAAGGAAAGAGCAGTGTGGCTGTCAATTTATGTGGGACAGAAGTGTGTGGATCCAGTGGCAGGGACATTCATCTACAAATGTTTCGGTTCTTTAGAAGAATTTCATGTTTAGCAGTTCCTTAAACTATTTCCTCCTCAGTGATGTCTTGCAAAAGAAAGATCTGTCTCAGCCTCTTGGTCTCTCAGACTGTCAGACAGGTCCTACCTGTATTGTAATGGGATAATCTTTGGTGCGCTGTATTCACATCTTGTGGAAGTGAGGGAGGCATGTCATAGAATGGGACGGACAGACTCAGCTCTCACCTCATTAGCTATGTGACCTTGTACAAGGTACTTAGTGGCTCTGAGTTTGTGTCCTTATATGTAAAAAAGATCCAATACCTTCTTGGAAGGATTATATCAAATGCAGTAACCTGTGTAAACGGGCCTATACAGTACCTGGCATGGTGGATTCAGTGATACATAACCACACCAGTAATGGTCACAATCAAATGTAATATATAGAATATATGGTTATATAGATTCTATTATTGCTACATTGGCTATATTCCACATAGAATATAAAATGTGATAAAATAAGTGTGTCATAGGGACTCCTGGGTGGCTCAGTCAGTGGAGTGTCTGACTCTTGATTTCAGCACACGTCATGATCTCAGGATCATGAGATCGAGCCCCGCATCAAGCTCTATGCTCCATGTGGAGTCTACTTGGGATTCGCTCCCTCTCCCTTTGCCCTTCCCCCTACTCATGCTCTCTCCCTCTAAAAGAAATAAAATCTTTTTTTTTTTGAAGATTTTTATTTATTTATTTGACAGAGAGAGAGACAGCGAGAGAGGGAACACAAGCAGGGGGAGTGGGAGAGGGAGAAGCAGGCTTCCCGCCGCGCAGAGAGCCCCATGCGGGGCTCAATCCCAGGACCCTGGGATCATGACCTGAGCCGAAGGCAGACGCTTAACCAACTGAGCCACCCAGGTGTCCCTAAAAGAAATAAAATCTTAAAAAAAAAATAAGTGTGTTATAGAATGATACAATAAGTAGACTATAACAAATAATTGGGTCTTGATGGGAAAAAGCAATTCTCTCTCCCATGTGACCGTAACAAATTGTCTGCATTTTAAGGAAGACTGGGTGGCTCAGTCAGTTGAGCATTTGCCTTCGGCTTAGGTCACGGTCTTGGGGTCCCCGGTTGGGCTCCCTGCTCAGCGGGGAGTCTGCTTCTCCCTCTGCTTCTCCCTCTCCCCTTCCCTCCCCACCTCGTGCTCTCTCTCTCTCTCTCTCTTAAATAAAGGAAATCTTTAAAAAAAAAGATTTAACAAATGGTTGAGAGCACAGACCCCGCAGGCAAACTGCTGTGGGACTTGGAGCTGGTCACCCTTCTCACCTCGCCTCCGTAGCCTTATCTGTGACAAGTGCATCGTTACAGAGCCAGCCCCAGGTTGCCACGAGGACTTTGCTGAGCCGCCGCCTGCTCCCACCACGTGCGGGGGCTGTTGGTGGAACACAGTACCACGGCCAGAAAGCAAGCTGCCACCGATGAGATCCTAATGTTTCATCTCTCTTCCTTCCTCTTCCTTCCTTTAGCCCTAGACTTGGAAATTGGAAGAGCAAATGCTTCTACACCACAGATACAGAGTGTGACCTCACCGATGAGATTGTGAATGACGTGAATCAGACCTATGAGGCGCGGGTCTTGTCCTACCCAGCTGATGCCACCGATTACTCTGGGGAGCCTCCATTTACAAACTCCCCAGAGTTCACACCTTACATGGAGAGTAAGTACTCTCTGTAATAACCTTTCAGTCTTGGCCTGAATATTTTTGTGAGCTTGTGACTCTTGGGGCTATTACATAAAGACTGTGCATCCATACACAGATCCTCTTTCTCAGAACCTTGTAAGGGCCACGGCCCTCTGGGCTCATTCCTGGTGTGGTCGGAGGTTCACAGAATGTAAACTCCGCAGTTGCTAACAGTGCCATCACGAGACTTTCTCCACTGGTCTGTCCCCAGGCCCTCGCAGCAACTGGCTGGATGGAGGGGCTGGCGGGGAGGGGGGTGCACTCCACCAAAGCTGGAGCTTCAGCATTTCCCCCAGATTTATTTAGGAGATTATATATGACAGATGCACATAAATCCCCTGAATATTTTCTTCCATAGTGAGACCAGAAGTCCCAGGCTAGGGTTTTCACAAATAGTCACAAATCCGTGGGGTAGGTCCAGTTTCCCTCTGAGTCCACAATCAGGCTTACTGACCTTTTTAAATAACCCGACCATGATCGGAGTCCCGTGATGTGCTGGCTCTTGCCTGGCCCGCTCCCAGCCTGCCTCCTTCATGCCAGCTTGGAAAATGAGGAATGCTTCCCTCCCCAGCTTTTGCCCCAGTAAGCTGACCCTAGCACCTAAAAAGGGAATGCAGAGGATTCCAGCCAAGTAGGAGATATAAAAAAATTTTTTTTCCCTTGGTCAGGACTATAGTTCTGAGCTAGGTATTTTTAATAAACGAATGTAGCACATTGAAGAGAGTGAAATCAGCTGCCCTTTCAAGAAGAATTAGAACGAAAGGTTAGAATGAAAGGGTTATGTTTTTTATCCAGTGCTTTTGTATTGATGCTCTGAGCGCCCAGTGAGGGAGAATGCTCTCTGCTGGCAGGGATGGTGAGAGGCTGAGGGGCAGTCCACCACCTTTCCCCTCCGCTGTCTACATTGAGGATGGAAATAGGAAGCAGCCTAACCCCCGAGTGAGTCTCTCTGCCTTCCCCGAGCCCCCGTTTGCCAGAGCCTGTCTTCAGACTCCTGTGTGGCCCTCACGTGTGTGTCTCTCACAGGTGCTCAGCCACGACCACCCCTCAGGGACCCTGCGGGGCCTGTGTTACTCATGCCCCTTTGGTCAGATCCTCATGATTTCCTTTTATAGTTCTTGAGTTTTTTGTAAGCCACTTCAAATCCCTTCTTGGTGTAAGATAGAAAATATTTTATAGGGGCGCCTGGGTGGCTCAGTCATTAAGCGTCTGCCTTCGGCTCAGGTCATGATCCTGGAGTTCTGGGATCGAGCCCCGCATCAGGCTCCCTGCTCCGCGGGAAGCCTGCTTCCCTCTGCCACTCTCCCTGCTTGTGCATGTGCTCTGTGTGTGTGTGTGTGTGTGTGTCAAATAAATAAATAAAATCTTTAAAGAAGAAAGAAAAAAATATTTTACATATTAATTTTGCCTGTGCTCACACACACACGCACGCACACCCACTTATGTGAAATTTGTGTTGAATTACGGGGATTTATTCTGCAGCCACACAGCCTAAGCAGGGCAGAGAGCTGGGCCGTTGCAGAGACGCAGTGGTTAACGCTGGTTCCCTGAGGTACCAAGGACATAGCCTGGTCTTCCCCACAACCCCTAATTTATTGTATCGAAAATATGGAACCTTACACAACTGTACCGTTTAATATAACAGCCACTAGCCACAGATGGCTACAGAGCCGTTGAAATATAGCTAACGCCATAAGTCTAAAAGACATCCTGGCTTTTGAAAAGTATCTCCAAAAATTTTTATATTGATTACAAGTTAAATGAGAATATTTGAGCTATTGGGGGCTAAACAAAATGTATTATTAAAAGTAATTTCAACTGTTCCTTTTTACATTTTCTGATGTGATGACAAGGAAATTTAAAATGACATCTGTGGTTCCATTATATTTGCCCCAAGACGACACTGCCCTGGGAAGTCCGGGGGTTCCACTCTGGAGCCGCTTAGCGCCCGGCTGCCGGGGAGCCCATTCTGTGCAGCTCTTACATGAGGGATGACCGGGCTGTCCTTAACTGGGATAACTAAATGGAATTCCACTTGGTATAGGATTCTTTGGTTCCAACGGAGCTCATTCTCTATGTTTTAGCAAAGCTTGGACTGCCAACAATCCAGAGTTTCAAACAAGTTGGGACAAAACTGAACGTGACCATACAAGACGCACCCACCTTAGTCAGGAGGAACGGCACCTTCCTAAGCCTCCAGGACGTTTTTGGCAAGAACTTAAGTTACACACTTTATTACTGGAAAGCATCAAGTACAGGAAAGGTGAGGATTCCTTCGTTTGTTTTTAATGACTTGTTTTAAGTTGTGGCTCCTTGACTTTACAGCCCACTTCTTCCCTCAGTTCAAACATGCCAGAATGGGGTGGTTGAGAGAGCAGCGTGGCAGAGGGGGAGGGGGACCTGCTGTCCCGGTTCTACCTGTGACTCCGGGCGGGGCCCCTCGGATCCGCAGGCTCCTCGGCCAAGGACTCGACCGGGTCATCTCTAAGGCTCCCACCAGCTCTCCCATTTCTTCCTCTCTGGAGGATCCCAGAGACAAAATCCGTTTTCCATTCAATGATGAATGCTTCATTCCTTTTTTCTTTTATGGCAAATATCTTCTAGAGGAGCTAAATTGGGTTAGATGGGCCTAAATTGGTCATTTTTGGTCTTGGAGCATCCTTAGCAGTTACCAGAGGGAACAGAGCAGCTAAGTCACTTCTAATCCTTTCTACGTCAGGTGTGTCCTTGCAGGCTTTTACTTCCACAGTGACTTAGTAACAGGGAAAGAATTCACTCTGAGCCCAGATGAACTCAGAACTCTTCATCTCTTAACAGAAAACAGCCAAGACAAACACTAATGAGTTTTTGATTGATGTGGATGAGGGAGAAAGCTACTGTTTCAGTGTTCAAGCAGTGATTCAATCACGGAAGTCTAACCAGAAGAGTCCAGAAAGTTCCATTGAGTGCACGCACCACAAGAAAGGTATGTTCAGAGATGAGTGGCTCTGCCCAGCATTCACCTGGGAAGCACGGATACCTTCCAGAGGAGTGGCTCCACCCTCAGAACCAAGATGGATTTTTGTTCAGGGGGAAACAGGCTTCTTGTTGTTGTTGTTTGTTTGTGTTGTGTTGTGTTGTTTGGGGGTACTCTTAACAATTTTAGGCATTTGGAAATGCTTCTGTGTTGTTCCCTTGTACTAGCTTGTGTTTTCTTGAGCCCCTACCATGTGCCAAGCTCTCTGCTGAGCACTGGACACACGGTGCATGTTTAGGATTTAGCATCAAATCACAGATCTCTCTGGAGATTTTTTCATACTTAAATTCGGATGCTGGGAGTTATGGGGGCATGTCTGGACCAGCTTTAGCAGTACCCACTAGACATTTGTGAGCACCTGCTGTAGGTCGTCTCGTTGTCACAGAGGACTGAAAGTCTAACCCGTGAAGGGAAGAGACTGAGTCTATCACATAGTCCCTCGTGCAGGTATGTGCACACCCGGGGCCCAGACCCCCTGTGAGGAGTGATTCTTAACTGGAAGTATTGCGGGGGCTTCTGACTCATCCAATGAAGCCGAAAGCCTGAGTCTCCCTCCAGGCTTTATACGGAAAGGACTCTGAGGACATTCAGGGAACAAAAGGGTCACAGGATAGTTCCTTGCTAAGGCAAGATTTGAAAATTTAGAAACATTTTTAAGTAAATTCTCTCCTATTGATTGACCATGACGGAAGCAGGGAAGAAAAGGGTTCTCCCTCCCTTGGGTCCTGCACCCCTCTGTGCCATCAGACCCCCAGTCCTCACATCCATCTTCCTCAAGCCAGCTGGAGTTCCACTGCCTCTCTGTGTTCATACACGCCCAGATCACTGCTTCCCTGCCTCTTCTCCCTCTACTGAAATGTGACCTTTGAGAGCCATTTCAAATGCCACATCCACTGGGAAGCCTTCCTGCTGCTCCAGCCAGTTATCATCTGTCCTTCACCTGAACCCTGCCATTACTCTGTGTCTCACTCTTTGCACTGATTGTTCGTCTTCTACAATTATAATCCTGGCCACCAAGCCCGGCATTATTTTTAGCCCCTACTCCCACTTATGTGTACCGTTTCCAGGCTGTGGACATTATCCAGTTTATTAAACAGCCCATTAAATGATGTTCACCACCGTCAACTGCCCTAAAACATCGAGGGTTTGACCTGTTCTTTCCTAATCAAAATGTGTTGCGGTGGAAAGAGCGGAGGAAAGAAATTTCAAATGACGCAAGAGCGTCATTTGGCGTCATTTGGGGTTATGGCCTCCGTTCCGCCCCCTGATAAATGGGACTCAAGCTCTCGAAGTTGAGGTTGACCGGTACCTTTTGTTTTTCAGAAATGCTCCTCATCATTGTAATTGTGGTGCTTGTGGCCGTCATCCTCACCATCATCCTGTCTGTGACCCTATACAAGTGCAGGAAGGCGCGCGCGCGGCCCAGCGGGAAGGAGAGCTCCCCGCTCAGCGCTGCCTAAAGCTCGTGCCCCGGGAGCAGCCGCCCGCGACCGAGTGCATGTTGCACTGTGACCAAGAACTTTTAAGACAACAGAATATATATATGGAAACACAGAGGAGTATTTGGAGCATGGAGACTCTTGGGCTCAAAGAAAGCTCTTGAGCTGACCTGCTCGCACAATTAGCATTCTGGTTTCCACGACAGCATTAGACACTTTGGAATGTAACCAACGGTACAACCGATTCCAAGTTTTTAAAATTTCTATTTTAACACTATGGCACCTTTTGCACATATCATGTGTTAGAATGTATATTCTACACCCCAAATGAAACCAGAACGTCTAATCAAAAACAAATGAACAAAAGCCTTTAAAAAAAATCCTTGGGTAGATTTTTAGAAAACTTTTGAGAAGCTGACTTCATGTGGGAGAGTAAAATGGAAATTGGGTGGACTTTTCTAACATAGAACATTCTTTTGTGATATATGGTGTTTAGGTTCTTTTTTGAGTTCTTTTGGAGTTTCAAAACAATTGGCAAACTTTTATATGAATGTGTTACATGCAGAAGACTTCTGTTTTGGGGCACATTCCTAAAGCGCCTTACAGTTTAGCACTTTAACTGACTCAAATGCTATGGATTAAGCACTTGACAGCTGACTATATTTTTATAAGACTACTTATACAGACCACGTAGAGGTGATGATTGAAGGTACTGCAAGCTTTTATGGTCAATATTGTATATATTTATATAATTTTCTAAAAGGTTTTATACATGGGGATATTCTATTTATAGAAGTAATGTTCTGTTTGTATATATTGAGATAATTTATTTAATATACTTTTATATAAATAAAGGTGACTGGGAACTGTGACTATTGTATTTATTATATCTTCCATTTTATTATTTATGATTTGGTCTTTGTATTAGTTGGCTCTGCTGCAGGAACAAATGACCCAAAAATTCTCAGTGGCTCACAACATTATCTTGAATTCTCACTTACATTAGTTTGGTGGCTGCGAGTTGACTGCCGCTCTTCCTAATTATGTTCTCATTCTAGGACCCGAACCCAAGGGGAAGACTCTATTTGGGTCAGGGCAGAGGGAAAAGCAAAAACCTAGTAGTAACAGAAGCCATGTCTTGGAGGGGCGCCTGGGTGGCTCAGTCGTTGAGCGTCTGCCTTCGGCTCAGGTTATGATCTCAGGGTCCTGGGATCGAGCCCCGCATCGGGCTCCCTGCTGGGCAGGAAGCCTGCTTCTCCCTCTCCCACTCCTCCTGCTTGTGTTCCTGCTCTCACTGTGTCTCTCTCTGTCAAATAAATAAATAAAATCTTAAAAAAAAGAAGCCATGTCTTGGAGCTTTGAGCCACCTCTTAGAACTTCTGCTCACCTGTCACTGCCCCAGGCAGGTACCTGACCACACCTGACAGTACTCTGCCTACTGGGGCAGGGCACCACCAGTCACACGGCAATGGCAGGGTTTCATGGTGTCCCAGGAAGGGAGAAAATTATACAGCCGACTGCAGATTTAGAGAGGGTGACTTCTTCCCATGGACATTAGTTTGAGCTGCAGATGAAGGCTGGAGAGGAGAAAGGAAAAATTCTTTGGACTATTATCTTGAAAGAAAATTGGATGAAAGGGGAATATAAGATAGGCAGAGAGAGAAGTGGAGTCTCTGGGGTTCATTAAAAGCAAGCTACATTAAGAGCTCTTTGTGGGTAGGACTGGGTCTGGCTCGTGTTCATGGCCCCCTGAAGGCGGCAGTGACAGTAGGCTCTTAGTCATGGCTGAGTCCAGCCGACTGCATTACCTCCCTCGACGGTATAGAAATAGGGAGTCCACCATTCAAACACAAAGAAAACACGGCAGCAGTCGATCTCACAGGAGTATTGGAAGAGGATTCTAACTAGAGATGGAGGTGAGGCTCCAGGCAGCCAGCCGGGCCACAGCCATGTTTGCTCCGCACTGCGAAAGGCCGGGCCCCGCTGGCTAGGAAGCGCACCCAGATGGCACACCCACCCGGAGGGGCCCCCCACAGACACCCGGAGCAAGCAGTGAAATAAGGGAAGAGGCAGTTCACTGTCCCGCTGTTCATCCATTTCAAGCCCCTCTGTTCCTCTGCTCCAAAGAACTCCAAGCATTATCAATAAAACTCTATAAACATGACATGTTTGATATAGCATCACATTCTCTGGAAGGATGGGAAAAACAAACCTTCGCTGTCCCCCGAAAAATGGTAGCCTGAAAGGAGAAAAGTGGTGGAAACTTCGGAGAACTAAAGGAAAACAGACCGACGGTGTACTGGGTTCGTTTTGTTGGCTTGCTTGCCGCAAACAATCGGTATCAGTCCCGGAGAGGCAGGTTTCGTTGTGCCGGAGAACGGGGGCGTGCCTGGAGCGCCGAGGCACCCGAGACCGCGCGGCGTGGGGGCGTGCCCTGCCCTGAGTGTGCTGCGGCCATGACCTCGAATTCCTGCTCCGGCGGGGCTCCCCGGGACAATGGGCTTGGTGCACGACATGGGGGAACGGCGGCCGCTGGGGGGGGGGGGGGAGAACAAGTCCCAGAGAGGGCATGTGAGTGCGTGTTTCTATCAGGCTGTTCTTTCCCTGCCAGGACTAATTACGGCATTATGTGATTCCGGGGCCTCATATCTAAAGGAATTTGAATGGACGCACCGAAGAAAGCACTGGCCGAGCGACAGCAGGTCTGGGTAGTCACGAGGCGTCTGGCTGTTCACGGGGAAGGAATTCATTCCAGATCCGAATGAGGCCACACTGCAACGATCGGGAGGCTTCACGACTGCACTTTAACCACCCCTCGGGTTTCTCCTCCTGTCCTTATTGCTGAGACGGACCAGCTGCTGCTAGAATCAACACTGTCCGTAGCACTGGGAGCAGAAAAGCCTCCTACTAATTGTTGGCTGGTATCCAGAAGCTGCTGCCCTCCAGCGGGCCAAATTATACTTCATTACTTCTCCTGGCCCTTGACCTATCATAAAGCTAATTGTTAGTAAACAAACTTTCCGGCTTTGAAAATAGATCTTTACGATCTTAAATTATTGATGAAGTTTGACTTCCATATAAGAAATTAACACTTGTGAAATCCAAAGACATTTTATTTACCTCAGTTACAGCTAATGGCTTATAATCAAAGCACCTGTCTCTTAAATAAACAATGGAACAATTATCCCTGACCGTGAAATAGGAAATAAACTCATTCCCAAATGCAATTCTTACCCCTTCTAGGACATGTGTATTTAGCAGGTGTTATTTCTTCTCCAACAGTTGCCTGACCTTCGTTACTGTTGCCATGGGACTTTCATTCAGAGGCTTATAGCAACACCTGTTCCCCTTCCCATAGCCTCTGCTTTTCCCCCAGGGGATCTAGGTGATTCTGGTTGCCATTCAGTACATTCCTTCCTTGTCCCTGTAGACATTGGTTTAGGCACAGGACCTAACCTCGTCTAGGAAAGGTGACTCTCAGGACTTTTCCTGGGAATGTGGAGACGCTCTTTCTTGAGGAATATAATGAAGAAACCTTGGCCCCGGGAGCTGCTAGCCATTATCTCGAGACCACAAAGGGAGCCAGCCTCAACTGGAGATAATACACTGCAGAGCAGTGCGGGGTGAGGAAAAGAAACTAAATTGCTGAGCTACTGTGCTCGCTTCAGCAGCACATATACTAAATCGCTGAGCTACTGAATCAAACCTTGCCTGAAGTTCTCCCTACCCAAGGACTTTTCACAGTATATAAGCCACTTAATTGTATAAGTAAGCTTTGGCTCAGGTTTTCTTGACTTTTTTGACTTGAAGTCAAAAGCACCCAAACTGATTCTGTGGAAGCACTGAGCATGGAATATAAACAGAGAGGAAGAAGGGCCCCCAATGTGAGCTTATGGTAGAAAACATTTATACTGTAAATGTCCGTGTTCATGCCTTTTCAGCTACTAAATGATTTTGCCCTGAAATAATCCCTGCTTGCCGGTGCTATTAAGCTCTCCTTTTCTATTCAATTATTCCTATCAGAACACAAACATACTGTATTGTTTCCTATCTTAAAAAAAAATAATCTTTTGACCTCATAGAAGTTATCTGGATTTCCTCCTCACTTCCTGCTCCTTGGACACCATTCTCAACTTGTAAATATTGGATCACCTTAGTGCTCCAACCTATTGTCTATCAATAATCACTCTCTGGGAAATATAGCCAAGCCCATGGCTCTACCATCTTGTTCTATCATCTCGCTCTATCATGCTATATGCCCATATCATCTGTATGCAGATGACTCCCAATGTGTATCTTAGCCCCCAGCGTCTTTCCGACACTCCAGAGTTGCCCTGCAGACCCAACTACTTACACAGCATCTCTACCTGGATGTCTAATTGGCATCTCAATCTTAATATGGCCAAAGAGAATCTGTAATTTCCCCAAACCCCAAAACCTGTTTCTCCCCCAGTCTTTCCCATTTCAAGAAATGGCACCACCACTGGCTCAGGCCAAAACCCTTGGTGTCATCACTGACTTCTCTTTCTTCTCCCATTCAATGAATTGGCCAAGGGGTCAGCTCTACCTTTAAAATACCCCAGTTCCAGGGACGCGTGGGTGGCTCAGTGGGCTAAGCATCCAGCTCAGGTCATGATCTCAGGGTCTTGGGATGGAGCCCTGCCTGGGGGCTCTGTGCTTAGTGGGGAGTCTGCTTGTCCCTCTCCCTCTGCTCCTCACCCCCTCATCCCCAGCTCAGGATAGCTCTCACTCACTCTCTGGAATAAATAATTTTTTTTTTAAATACCCCAGTTCCAAAAGTTAACTCCTCCTCAGCTGTCCCACTAACTCCAGCCATTCTCTTCTCCTACTGGATTATTTCAACAGCCTCCTAGCTGGTGGCCACCCTATTTCCACGTTGGGTCCCTACATTCCATTTTCCTCACAGCAATCATAGTTATCCTTTTAAAAATATAAATTATGTTTTTAGAGGTACTTTCTCAACCCTCCAAGAGGACTCTGCAGGGGGGCGGGGCTTGGAATGATCCCATATTGGAATTAATCAAGGGGAAATGCGCACGAGGTGTGAACAGGCGCTGAAGCCGCTGCCGGTGTGAAGGCGGGCGTGGCTGGAGGGGGTGCGAGCCGGACGCCAGGTGCCGCAGCTTCCCCGCGGTCCTCACCCTCCCCTACTCTCTAACTGGCTTTTCTTCCCGACTTCTCCCCCCCGCTGCCCAGGGGCCCCAGGCCCTGCACCGGATGCAGAGCCAACCATTTTCCCTAGGCTTTTCTACCAGGTCTGGCTGGGAGTCCAAAGAGAGAACGGCCACGTTCTTCTGTGGGGATCCACAAAGGCTTCAAGGAAGAGGCAGCTGGGAGCTGACACGGGTCTCTCCTTCCGCGGTCTCCCCCGTGCTCCGCCTTCTCCCCGACTCCCTGGGGGCTGTCCTGGCAGCGCTGAGCTCAGGCACCGGGCACCTGTCCCCGCCTCTCCTCGCCCCCCCAGCCCTTGCTCCGGAGCCCGGCCACTGCCGTGGTGTAAACAGCTGGTAGAAACCATCCGGAGTGATTTGGAGATTCCCTAGAACATCCGCCTTTTCCCTGTGTCCAGTCGGCCACCACCACTGCCATGGTCCCTACCTCCAGGTCCCTGCCTCCAGGTCCCTCCACGTCCCCACCAGCTAGCCTCTCCCTCCAGCTTGGGAAATCTGCTAGGCAGAGGGTGGTTGGACGAGAGGTGCTGGGACCCTCCCTCCTACTTGCTGCCATGCCCTCCATCCATCTGCGGGCTGTTGTGCCCTAGTCCCGTCTGTCCAGGCTGGCCTGAACCAGAGAAACTCCAGGCTTCTCCGTTTTCAGCTACCATCTCCCCCCTGAACAGTGATCACGGAACTGAGGACTGACTGAGTGGGGAGAAGGGTCAAGGCTGAAAGCATACATCCACCCACATGGTTGAAGCAGGAGCATTCCCATTCTTACAATGTGACCCAGCCCCTTGTAGAGAGTTCTTGTGTCTAAGACTTCACAGACTGGGCATCTGATCAATTGTGGCCAGGGACAAAGATACTATAATTGGTCCACCCTAAGACAAGCTCCCACCCCAGACCAAGAGCAGCCATGTGGATTAGAGCAGGAAATAGGGCATCTAAGATGAAGAGGCGAGGAAATGCTGGGTAGATGATCTTGCCGCGGCCCCGTACATGTCCCAGACAAGGCAGGAGGTAATGGCAAAGAAGAGGACTTAATGAGAAGACTACAGCAAAAGCTGTAAAAGGGTGGTGAGATATACGATAGCAAGACGAGGAAGAACTGAGGAAACTGGCAGGAAGAAACCTGGGTAAGGCCTATCCTCAGTCCCAAGAGCTCTGACAATATTCTGGGGTGGGGGTGGGGGGAAATAGAAATTAGAAAACTGAAATCAACTAGCATCTTGTGAAGATTTTTTGGCCATTACTCAAATGATCTATTAGAATTAGAGATACTGAAGCACAGAAATGGACAGGAAGAAGTCCCAGCCTAATGTTACAGATATGGAACTGGAAGCATAAACTGACGGTCAATTTCTAACAATTGCCACAAGTCCACACCTCAAGTGACAAAAATTCAGATTTCTGTTTTTACTGAAATCAGCCTGCAAAATTCACTCAAAATCTTTATAAGACACTAAATTCTTCATTCTTGGCCAAAACACCTCACAAAAATAATAGAGAAAATTAAATAACTGTAGTTAAAACTATTATAACAACTCTAATTTTCTTACGAAAGCACTTAGTTATATGCTGTTATGTCCATCAAATCAATTCTATATAAATTTGCTAAGATTCAAAACTCAACAAAGTAACAAATAATTTTTAAAAAGAAAATAAAGAAACTTACCTTACTAAGATTTGAATACAGATCAACTACACTGTTACAAAACTTTTCTACATCTTGTGTAAGCAGCTGGTCTGGATTGGCTATCCTGTTGTCCAGATTTCCCATTTTATAATATGTGAAAGCTCTAAAACAGGTGTAAGAAAATGACATTAGAACTAATGATTTTAAAAACAAAAAAATCACATTCTAGCACATACTGCAAATTCATAGAAACGGAAAAGTTTGGAGCTGGGAGAGGCCTTAAAGACTGTCCTTACTTTAGAGATAAGGAAGCAAGTGCAGAGAAGCATGACTTGCTAATTAAAGGAAGAGCCAGGATTAGAGTCTAAATTGCTGAGGTCTTTGCCTACATGCTTCTGGGTCTAAGAGAACTTCCTTGAAAAATATATCCAATACAAAAGAAAAACTTCTATCTGATATCATAAGCATTTCTATTCAATTCAAGTATTTCTTTTAAATATTTTATTTATTTATTTGACAGAGAGAGAGAGACAGCGAGAGAGGGAACACAAGCAGGGGGAGTGGGAGAGGGAGAAGCAGGCTTCCCGAGGAGCAGGGAGCCCAATGTGGGGCTCAATCCCAGGACCCTGGGATCATGACCTGAGCCGAAGGCAGACGCTTAACAACTGAGCCACCCAGGTGCCCCTCAATGTAAGTATTTTTAATATAAAAATAAGTTATCACTTACTGGAGATACTCCTCATTGAGGTATTTAGTCTTACTCAGAAGCACAGTTTGAGCTCATTTAACCCAAACTTCAAGAAGTTATTAATTACAGAGATCTGAAACAAACAAACACATATTACTGGTTTTACTACATTTCTACTTACAAAATTATAATTTATTTCTCTAGCATTGGCTCTGTTCCCAAATCCTATGATTTTTATAACTGATAGTCCAAATTGATATAATTCAGTTCTGTTTTACTCAGTGTACAAAGATAAAAGAGAACATGCTAAACCAAATGCAATTGGCTATATTATGCTGATATATTAAAACTCTACTTGAAACTCAATTTTACAATATGTTCATATCATTAATTATGAGAAGCATCTTGATACTTCTTTTGTAAACAAACAAAAAGCCATATCTGTCCCCTTTGGATCCAATGTAAAAGAGTCCTGACATTTATGTTTGTATCTTCTTTTTCCTACTACAAGCACTATGACCCTAGACAATGAAATTCTAGTTGCATTTGTTAAAAAAAAAATTATAAATTTCATACCAACTAATACCATTTCCAGATTATTTCTGGAGTCATCTTTACCTCTCTTTTCCATCATTATATTGAAATTAATTCTTCCATAGTTCCAAACTCACATTTACATAAACATTTTCTCAAGAAAACAATGGTTGTCCGCTGAATCTCGATCTTTTAATGACATCTACACTTATTTCAATTTTTCTAAAGGTCTAAAAGCCATGTGCATGTATCCTCAAGCTTTATTAAATCTCGGACATATTTTCTAATTAGCTGGATTTTATAATCAAGCTTTTTTTTTTTACTTCCATATTTATAGTACTAAAATTCTTATAGTGGCAGTAAAACAAAGAACCAAGCTAAGAATATCACTTATGATTTAACCAAACACTGCCCTTTATTTTTAATAAATTCAGATAATAAATTCCAATTTCACTTCAACTACGTTAGTGCTTCAAGTTACTGTAATAGTTTATGGCCTAAAGCAATGGTTCTCAATCAGGGTGATTTTGCCACCACACCTACCCGCACCTCAGCCTCCTCACGACATTTGGCAATGTCCTGGAGACATCTTGGGTTGTTAAAACTGGGGGAGGGGCACTACTGCCATCAAGTAGGATGCTACTAAACATCAGAGAAACCCTGGCCTAAAGGTTAGAACGAAACAACACACAGGGACACATCCACATATGTATACAATGAAACTGAACCCAACCTAGTAACTCCTGTCTTACTATCTAGTATAAAGGTTTTACATTGAAAAATTCTGCCAAAAGTTACAAAACTAAACTTGAAGTAGGAACTTAGTATCATAAATCTTTAAAGTCAACTTAAGAAGTAAAGAATCTCTGAAGATTTTTTTAGTAAGATCCAAATTTTTCCCTATGTAAAGATTTTTAAAGAATTCCACTTACGAGAGGCATGGCAGCGATGAAGTTGAATAAGTATCTCCTGAAATCTTTCCTGCTACGACCAATGATACCACTGCAAACCACCACATGCAATGCATTAGTTGCAAAAGAAGCAATATTTAACACTAAGAAAACCTGTAAAGCTCTACAATTACTCTTGGAAGTTTTTATTGACTCAGAAGAATCAATAAGAAAAAAGAGGCTGAAAAACATTTTCTTGCAGAAACATGTTTCCAACTTTTGAAATTTGATCATTTGAAAGAGGCTTCTTGAAAATCAACTCTATAAATAGCAAAATTAAATAACAATGATTTCCTTAGTTCTTTCCTTCGTAGAAATGGTAAATTAAAAAAACTGCGGCTGCCACAAAAGGGGTTTTAACAACTTTAGAGAGCCAGCAATGGGTTAGAATGGATGAAATAGTGTTTGTTTCTAAATATTTTAATATCCTGATGCTCATTTGGATGAACTAATGGCAGAGATAGCCTGAGAGATCAGCAAACTCTCACTGTAAAAGGTCAAGAGTAAATATTTTAAGCTTTTGTGGGCCAGAAGGTCTCTGTTCCAATTATTCCGTTCTGCTGTTGCAGAGGAAAAACAGCCAAGAATGAGACTGGCTGCATCCTAATAAAATTTTCCCAAACAGATGGCAGTGGGATTTGGCCCGTGGAGCCTTACCTGCTGACGCGAGGACTAAATTCTAAGTCCTCTCTGGTAGACTAGTGGGGTTCCTAAGAGCCTCAGAATGGTTCTCCAGAGGCTTCAGATCTGTTAATACACTTCAAATACACCAACTCCTCTTTTATGTTCTTAATTTATTTTACATATTTATCTGTTCTAAAAATATCCATTAAGAACTTATTCAAAGTAAGAATTCTACTACTTTTTGAAAACCATTATATCATCTAAGTAAAGGATCTCTGAGTACCATATATCTATGATCTACAAGAAAGAACTTATCTGATCACATACTCTTTTTCAAAGAATGTTTATTAACATTCACAAATGTAAGTAAAATATATTTTGAAAAACACTGCACTAAATGATTTAAACCTAGCTCCACATGCCAAAAAAATGATACGGTATCGGATATAGAAATAATCCGATTTTTATGAGGGAGTAGGTGAATAATGCCAAGTAATGTTAACTGGTCTTTTAGAGCAAAGAAGATGCATGGTCAAGTAAATTTGAGAAAACCTGGGTTAAACAAAGCTAACACATGTCTTTATCAAAGACCTTCTCAAAGCTCTTAACGTAACATAAAACTTGTGCATTAAAACTCTCTGAGAGGGCTCTGTAGCACGGATCATTTCCTCTGCCATCGCTGGCATTCCATAGAACATACTTTGGGAAATGCTACTTTAGACTGATAGGAAAATTAATATTCCAATTTTGATAGAAGTGCTAAATAATTTTTTTTTACCTAAGTTGAACTAGAAAAAAGCTACAATAGAACCACATAAAAATGTTGTTTCTAGAAATAAGAATATTAAAAAAATAAGAGCAATTAAGACAGTGCAAAAAGTTTAGAGGTTTAGACTAAAATTGTTTGAACCAAACTTCACATAAAACCAAAGTGCTTTAGTGCTGCCCACGCTGTGAAACACACACGATTAGAAAACTTGGTAAAGCACATGCTATCACTCAGCAATGGTTTACCACTGGGGCAGCAGCTATAAATTTAAAAAATGGTTTCTTGAATAAAGCCTTATTTCTGCTTATTATTCCGCTGCAAAAGAAAAATAATAATCAAGAGTAATTTTACAGTTTATATCCTATTACTTCTAAAACATGTAAGGATCTTTATAAAAGATAATTTGGTGATTTTAAAATGCCTGTAGTCAAATGGGTGAAAATAAAATAAATCTCTATAGGGGCGCCTGGGTGGCTCAGTCGTTAAGCGTCTGCCTTCGGCTCAGGTCATGATCCCAGGGTCCTGGGATCGAGCCCCACATCGGGCTCCCTGCTCTGCGGGAAGCCTGCTTCTCCCTTTCCCACTCCCCCTGCTTGTGTTCCTTCTCTCGCTGTGTCTCTCTCTGTCAAATAAATAAATAAAATCTTTAAAAAAAAAATAAAATAAAATAAAATAAAATAAATCTCTATAATTACATTATAGCAGCAACAAGGTAGGAGGGATTCTCCTCCATATCATGGAATTTCCAGGTTCTACCTTAAAGAAGGAGTCTGTCCTATTAAAATTTGCCCATACTCCACAGTCTTTAGTGACTGCTAACAAGCCTAAAAGATGTAAAGGATATTAAAATGTACATTAAGGACCAGAATGAGTCTCTTTCAGACTTTTTTGTAGCAGAAACAGATGAATCTAAACCTCTTTGGAAGAAGCAACAAGGGAAAAACAGAAAAACCAATTTATAATGTAGCTTTAGTAGCACATTAGAGCTATGTGTTATTTTTCAAATAAAACTGTTCCAGGGGCGCCTGGGTGGCTCAGTCATTAAGCGTCTGCCTTCGGCTCAGGTCATGATCCCAGCATCCTGGGATTGAGCCCCGCGTCGGGCTCTCTGCTCCGCAGGAAGCCTGCTTCTCCCTCTCCCACTCCCCCTGCTTGTGTTCCCTCTCTTGCTGTGTCCCTCTGTCAAATAAATAAAATCTTAAAAAAAAAAAAAAACTGTTCCATATTATGAATTCACAATGTTTAAAAATGCTAAATTTAACCAAATATCAAAGATCTCATACACAGAAGCTCAAAAATATTTATCAAGGAGAAAGTTAACAATTTACTTAAAATGACTGTTTCACAATTGATGATATGGGTTAAGAGTATATGGAAGTGGGGCGCCTGGGTGGCTCAGTCATTAAGCATCTGCCTTCGGCTCAGGTCATGATCCCAGGGTTCTGGGATCGAGCCCTACATCAGGCTCCCCGCTCAGTGGAGAGCCTGCTTCTCCCTCTCCCCTTCCTGCCGCTCCCTGCTTCTGCTCTCTCTCTCTCAAATAAATAAATAAAATCTTTTAAAAAAAGAAAAAGAATTTCTCCTTGTGCTGAGAGCTCTTAGGACCGACCCTCCTAGCAGGTTCCTGTGCATCATGCAACAATGCTAGCTAGTCAGCCTGTCGTGCATCCCACCCGGACCTAGTGCTGCTCTCTCTTCTCCCTGGGAGTTTGTGCCTTTTGACCACCTTCTGCCAATTCCCCCTCCCCCGCCAACAACCCTCAAGGAACGCAAGTCGGACCTCTTTTTCTATGATACTGGAGGTGGTGGTGGTGTTAGATTTCACATATACGTGAGATCATACAGTATTAGTGTTTCTCTGACTTATTCCAATGAACATAATGCCTTCAAGGTGCATCCATGTTGTCGCAAATGGTAGAATTTTCTTTTTTTTTTTTATGGCTGAATAATATTTCATTGTGCCACAACTTCTTTATCCATCCGTCAATGGACACTTTTGTTTCCATGTCTTGGCTATTGTAAATAATGCTGCTATGAACGTGGGGGGGGGTGCAGACAATTTTTTCAAGTTAGTGTTTTTATTTCCTTTAGATACATTCCCAGAAGAGGAATTGCTGGATCATATGGTATTTCTGTTTTTTTAATCTTTTGAGAATCCTCCATACTTATTTCCACAGTGGCTGCACCAATTTACATCTCCACCAACAGTGCATGAGGGCTCCCCATTCTCCACATGCACCCCAGCATTTGTTATCTCTTGTCTTTTTGATGATGGCCATTCTAACAGGTGTGAGGTGGTATCTCATCGTGGTTTGAATTTGCATTTCCCTGATGACTAGCTATGTTGAGCATCTTTTCATGTACTTGGTGGCCATCTGTATGTCTTCTTTGGAAAAAATGTCTATTCAGGTTCTTTGTCCATTTTTTAGTTTTAGGGGTTTTTTTTTTTGTTTGTTTTTGCTCTTGCATTGTATGGGTTCTCTATATATTCTGGATATTAACCCCTCATCAGATACATGGTTTGCAAATACTTTTTTCCCATTCTGTAGGTGATCTTTTCATCTTGTTGATGGTTTTCTTTGTTGTGGAGAAACTTCATATTTTGATGTAGTCCCACTTGTTTATTTTTTTATTTTGTTGCTTGTGCTTTAGGTATGAGTTCCAAAAATTCATTCCTAAGGAGCTTTGTTCCTATGTTTTCTTCTGGGAGGTTCATATTTTCAGGTCTTACATTTAAGTTTTTAATCCATTCTGAATTAATTTCTGTGAGTGGTGTGAGATAGGGGTCAGCCGTCTGTGCTGAGAAGCCCTCCGAGTAATGTTAATGCCCAATAAATTTTTAGAACCACTGGCTTAATCTATTTTTTACTACAATAAGAGTAGCTATAGACCCACAGGGGGCATTCCTAGCCCTTGAAGAGGTCAGAATGCAGCCTGCTGTGAGACCAAAAATCAAAGTAATACATAAAGTAATACATAAAGCACAGATAAGGTCCTTCATCTGCAGACTGTGCCCTGCCTTGGGCACATGAGTCTGTCAGTATTTTTCCCATTGCAAGGAACAGAAACTCTCTCAAGAGAACTTAAATGAAATTGGGAAGCCTGCTTTCTCTTTCATCAAGTGCACTAATTGGCCTAAAGCTCGTCAGCTCCTTTTAGCCTCAATTATGTGATTACACATTATTAGAGCATCAATAATGAGCAATTAAAAATAACACTCTTCCTGTGGGGAAATAAAAATACTAAAAAAAAAAAAAATCCAGGAATTTTGAAAGTGAGAAATTGCAAGTGATCTTGAACATGTAAAATTTAATAAACTTTTAAATAGGGTTCCAAGAAAAAAGCTTTAAGGAAAAGGTTCTTGAGATAACATTCTCTCTCCAACGTGATTTTCAAAAACCACCAAAAAATTATGCTCCATCTGCAAGGTAACTTTTGTTCCCTGAGCATATATCAAGCCAGAGAATTAGAAATGTAACATTCAGAGGGGCAGGAACGTGCTTTTCCCTCACACAACAGCAGGAGATGGAAGTGTGGTTTATAACTAAGATTGTGGCGCCATCTTCAGTTCCTGAGGTGGACTGACAACTTGACCCGAGTGCTTCTAGAAGGAGTTACAAAAGAAAGGAGTCCTAAAACCAAACACCTGTAAATGATTAAGAATGAAGGCACCTGGCGGGAGGGGCGGCCAGAATCACTAAACCAGACTACTTTCTCCAACCTTCTGCAACTCTACCTGTGGTGGTCTCTTTAGTCCAGAGCTAGAGCTCCACCCCAGCTTCTGCTACTTCAAGTGTACTCGGGGTTCAGCAGTTTCGGCATCATTTTAGAGCTAGTGAGAGATGGAAATTCTCAAGCCCCACTCCAGACCTACAGAATCAGAATCTGCATTTTCCAGGTGATGTGTGCGCTCACCGAAGTCTGAGAAGCTCTGTCCTATGTGATTTCCCAACCGTTCAGCCCACTATTCCCGATTTCACAAAACCAGGTACGGGGTGCGGGGCGAAAAGGAAGACAGACACCTCACCGATGGATAAAATTGCACAGCCTTGATGAGAAGATGTCATTTATTGAACTTACATATCAACAAGTTATCAATCCAAGCCAAAAGTAAAAGCAGAGCCACGATCATATTCCAAATATTACATTTTCCAAAGATGTACTTTGTCATTTTCCAAAGACAAGACTTTGAGGACCTCTGCTTCATCTGCAGCTATCTAAAGGCCCAAAGCTTTCCTGCCTCCATCGCACTGATTCATGTGCCTTGCTCCTACCTACCTATCCTTCAGGGCAGCTCATAATATTCCCTGGGTCTCAGCCAGGTGCTTTCCTCTCCTGGATTCCCAGCACTCTCCCCACCACCTCACTACACTTTTACACTCCTTTGTAGGACCCTTAATGTTGTACAAAATAGTTCTTTACCTGTCTTGGCTCCTTTTCTGGATCATAATTGCCTTCAAAGAAAAACCATGATTGGGCATTTGAATTCACTCACTTATTCATTAATTTATTCTAATACTAAACACCTACCAAGTGCCAGGCATTGTGGATTTGATTGAAATACACCAGGCACCATCCCAGCATTTATAGAGCTCTTGTGTTTGTAGGGTAAAGCGTCAAACAAGTAATGACAACAGAACAATAGATAATAATATGATACGGAAAGTATAGAGTGTTTGGGGGACTCATGTAGGGCCATCTAACTTAGACATGGAAGGGCTATTTAAAATTGAAGCTAGGGCCGCCTGGGTGGCTCGGTCAATTAAGCATCTGCCTTCAGCTCAGGTCATGATCCCAGGGTCCTGGGATCGAGCCCCGTGTCGGGCTCCTTGCTCAGCGGGGAGCCTGCTTCTCCCTCTCCCTCTGCCACTTCCCCTCTCTCTCTGACAAATAAATAAATAAAATCTTAAAAAATAAAATAAATAAAGTTGCAGCTAAAGGACACAGAGCTAATCAGGCAAAGGGGAAAGGAAGAGGGGTAAATAGGAGGAGTCCTCCAGGAAGAGGGAATGCTTAAAACCATATCTTCGGTATCAGACGCTGCCAAAAATAAAGTGTGTTTGACAATGTTTGGTGTTTGTATTGCCTCAAAGATACCAAAGTCAAAGTGGCTTTAGTGGCTTTTGGTGAAATGGCTAAATAGAGTTAATTTATCTTTAAAAATGTATCTTTTTAAGAAAAGACACCTTTTAAAGTATTGGCTATAGGTATTTTTTATTTAGGATGACTGTTATTTTTTTAAAAACCATTTTCAGAGAACCAGAATGACCAGATCATGGAGTTTGCTTGCTCTTCCATTCCAAGAATGGAAAGCAAATGGACCTTTACCTGCAGCAACAGAAAGTTCTATGAAACTGAACATCATGAATCTGCTCCACATGATCCCCGTGGAATATGGTGTTGTAAAGAACATCCTAGAATCATGGCCCAATTATTCACTTTGAGTTTTCTTAAATATATTATTCTCTTTATTGCTAAAATAAGCAAGCTTTTGGGGAAAAAAGTATATATGTAGGGACATAAAAAAGTCCTCATTGTTTTCCAGTTAGAGATGAAACATGTGTCTCTCCTCACCTTCTCGAGACCCCACTAACACGATACTAAATGAACTTAAAAGATTTAAATCCATAGGGACAATGAGAAAAGGCAAGAGGAAATTATGGTGTAATGATTTCAGTAAATAATGGACAAAGGCATAGAAGATGTCTACATGGACAAGGGAGCCATATTCTATCTACAGGTACAGAGGAACGGGGAGGGAGAAGATTAATTTGCCTTTCTAGAGATCTCTAGGACTTGCCAGATATGTCAGAGGAGAATCTTGAGAGAGACAGGGGTGAGAAGAATAGGAGAAAAAGTCTCAACAGCAAACTGGACATTAAGAAAACAAATACAAGAGGCCAATGACTATACAAAATTTTTAAGGGAAAATAATCTCAAGCTTGAATTCGGCATTCCAGCTGGACTTCCCACCAGTATAACAGAATAAGGATATTTTCAGACATACAAGACTTCAAAGCATTTTTCTCCTGTGCACCCTGTCCAGGATGCCTCTGTAGGACATGTTCCACTAAAGAAAGGAATAAATCCAAAACAGAGGAGGACCTGGGATTCAGTGCAAGAGAGCTCAGTGTCAGGCTGAGAGCGCAGCCGGCCTCCAGAACTAGAGGGAAGGAGGAATACAGAGACCCCGGGAAGAACATCTCTGGAAAGTAATAAAACATTGATATGGTGGCACAACTCGAAATAATTAAGGATTATCTGTTACGATAATTATGACAGATAAAGCAAGGTTTAAAAACAAGACTATCAGGGACTAGAGAGAAAAGACAGTAAAAAAGGAACCCCATTCTCTACTAGACTCTGCAATGAACTATATTATACATTCATCAGAAAGCAACCACAAATTGTTGATTGAAAAGGATTTAACTTGAACTTCCGCTGCATTCTGTTGGTTGCAGACGTATCCTATAAACGGGCCCAAGATGACCCCTCTAACTTAGCCCATAATGGCCCGTGTTGTTTACTTCTTCACAGCAGACTAGGACCATTAGCCCAAAGCCCACCAGTGCCAAACTCAAATCCTCACACATCCATTTGTTTTAAATATAGTCCAACCCCGCCCCCATATTTTTAGCCAATTAGAGCCTGCTTACTGTACATACCCCATGAAACTGCCTCAAACATCCCAAGCATACATAAGACAAGCCTATCGCCATAAGGGACCCAAAGTTCTGCTGTCCCTCAGAGCAGTGACTGCTGAACACCATGACCTACACACAGGGGTCCCTCTCCCCCGGGAGTCCCCTCGTCCTATTCCCCTCATGGGTGATGGTCCCACACCACCATCTCTGGAACTGATTTTTCCTTCGTTCTGTCAGTTTTTATGTTTTGACCCTGTTACTGGGAGGAACTTTCCCTCACAGGCAATCCTGTCCTAGTATCACCCAAATGAAGTCTGTGTGTTACTGCCTCTCCTGATCCCGTCTCCCCCTTGAGCAACCCTCAAATCCCCCAACTTATCACAACAAATTACAAAGGTTTCCAGGTCCAAGGGGAGAGAATATAGACCTCACCTCTCCGTGGAGGATGCTGATACCACACTGTCAAGAGCACGTGGGATGGGATATATATTCATAGGACCATCCCCGGAAAATACAATCTGTCACTAAGATCAATATACAAAAATTAACTGCATGTCTATTCAGTAGCAACAATTAGAAAATGAAATGTTAAGTGGATACAATTTATACCAGGACAGAACGAACGTCAAATGCCTAGCCATAAAGCTCATGAAAGAGTGTAAGACCTCTACACAGAAAGCTATCAAGTATTACTGACAGACATTAAAGAAGTCTTAAATAAATGGACAGATCTGTCATATTCAGGGATTGGAAGATTTCTTCAGGCCAGGTACATAGGTTAGGTCAAGTTGGTTAATTGTGTTTAAGTATTGATGTGGGGTTTTGTTTGGTTTTTTGTTATTGTTGGTTCAACCCTTTTCTCAATATGAAATGTGCCTCTTAATTTTTAGAAATGCTCATTGTCCTAAAGTCTATGTTGTCTGATATTAGAACATTTATCTAATAAAGGACTCATACCCAGAATACATAAAAATCTGTAATATCACTAGGACAGTTTATAAAAGGGGGCCCAGAGATTTAAATGACCACTTCAGAAAAGAGGATGTCCAAATGGGTGATAAACATGCAAAACCTCAGCCTCAGGGAAATGCAGAATGAAGCCACAATGATTTGCTGTTGATGGCTAAAAACATATAAATAAAAAGAAAAAAGAAAAGAAAAAACCACTAGCAATATCAAATATTGGCAAGGACTGGGAAAACTGGAATTCTGATACACTTAATGCTGGGAGTATAAAAAAGGTACAAATACTTTGGAGAACAGTCTGCAATACATAACAAAGCTGAACACAGTCCATTCCATTCCAAAAATGCATACATATGTGCACCCAAAGATGTGCACAAGAATGTTTATAAGGACTATTTGTAGTAGCTCCAAACAGAAAACCCAATGCCCATCAATGGTAAGAAGAATTAAGTATGGTCTATTCGTATAATGAAATATTATACAGCAATAAAAATGAGGGAACTCTTGCCACACCTACAATGGATGAGTCTCACAAGGTTGAGGGAAAGAAGCCATACACAAAAGGGTATCTAATGTATATGAAGTTCAGAAACAAACGAAGTAATTTATGTGATAGAAGTAAGAACAGTGGCTTTTAGGGGCTAACAATTAGAAGATGACGTGAGGGTGGTCTATTTCTTGATTTGGAGGGTGGAAATGAGCATGCACACTTTCTAAAACCTCATCGAGCTTAAGATTTACGGACTTTTCTGCATATGTATTATACTTCAATAAAGTGTTTCAAATTCATTTTAAATAATTTAACTATATGTGGAGGATGTGGCAGGAATATCGTCACAGGACCAAAGCGGGTCCACTCCTTAGTGAGCAACAGACAGACTCTACGACATAGAGTTGCCGCACAAGGTCACCTTGTTTGTACAAAACAGGAGACCCCAGGGAGTAATTCCCAAAGCCATGACTCCCTGAACAAGGGACTGCAGGCTCCTTTTTATTAGGACTTGGGATGAATTTTTCAGAGGGCCATCTTAACATTATCATGAGGCTGAGACTTTCTGGCACTTTGATTCATCTGCTCAGGTGTTTTCCTCAAATATTTCTTTTTCTGTTCCAGCAGTTGGTTAGTTTCTAAAAGGTAAGGTTGCCAGGCAGACGCTCCTAGGAGTTCCCTGAGTTCAGGAGGTTAGGCTGGTGACAAAAGTCCCTCGTCTAGTTTTATTCTGCTCCTCGTTCTGGAGGGGCCCAGGGCGAAGGGCCACCTTCTGTAGCTACTTCCTGTGGGACATGGTGTGTCGTCACAGGGACTCAGAGAGGAGCAGACTGTTTCCCCAGCTCGTCTGAGATCTGAGTGTCACCAGATTTTACCCCTCGCTGTTCGTACCCTCATGTTCCTACCCTCTGAGGTTTTACAGCCTCTCTACGCTCGGCCACAAACTGGACCGAACAGGTGAGTATGCAGACTCGCAGGATTATGAGTGGCCCCAGAGAGGGAAGGGGCCACGTGATGCTGGGCAGCGACAGCCTCCCAGTGCTCATCGGGGGATCCTCCTCCTCTTTGAGGGTAGGCAGCCAAGCTGTCCGATCAAAGATTTTCTTAATATTTACTTCTACTACAGCTGAAGTATTAATCCAGGCACAACACCAAGTACTGATTACTGCACGGACCCGCCTCCCACTAACAGGTAGTCCAGAGCCAGTCTATTATTGCTTACTTATATTCACCAGGGAATTTAATTCCCAAGCATGCTCCAGTGTGTCGATAGTTTGATAGTTTTAGATATTCCCAGAACAACTGTGACAAAGACTAATATCAGGGAAGTGTTCCTTTGAAGATCCTGAGGCTTAAACCATCCTATCCCGTCTCTAGAACCTGAGGAACAAAGCAAAGACAGCCAGAAGCTCCATTCTACCAGGTGCTAACAATGATCTGTGTCAGTCATGATTGAACGGTCACAGAGGAAAGGATTTAACCCACTCAGGGGCCCGACAGCAGACAGGAAGACTGAAGAAACCAGAGCCGCAGAGCTAGGACTGTCCAGATTGAGACGATCAGAGTACAAACCTGAGTACCTCGATCCCTGGGGGCTTCACCTACCTCGGGGACGAGACGAGCAGAAGTGTCGGGTCTGTCGGGGCCTCACAGGCGTATCTGTCGTCCTCTGTGTGGGAGCGCCTGGCGCCGAGCTTCTGGAGGGGGTGCCTTTTCCACCCTGCGGCGGCGGATCCAGGGCACGGCTCCCTCTAATTTTGGAGATTGTGTGGCTCATCGTACGAGGTGGGGCCCTGTGGTGACCCATTTTTCCCAGTTTTGAGGAACCCCCGTCCCCGGGTTCGTGTGGGTGAAGGCTGATTTCAGTAGGGAGGGGAGGCAAATGCACTCCACCACCTGTTGAAGGTTCACTGTAAGCTTCATACCCAAGAAACCTCTGCGTCTGGCAGTGGGGAATAGAGCCTG
Organism: Phoca vitulina; assembly: GCF_004348235.1. Lineage (NCBI taxonomy): Eukaryota > Metazoa > Chordata > Mammalia > Carnivora > Phocidae > Phoca > Phoca vitulina. Next base: position 23,345,594 of record NW_022589705.1, read on the forward strand.
GAGGAGACGGCCTCCCATTTGTCATCTGGAAGGAGCTAAGTTTTAGTTTAACCCTTCGGGGCAGCTCGTATCCTAGTGAGAGCTACCGGTAGTAGTCTTAACCCATTTTCCTGTGTTTCTTGGGTCTTTTTCAGGGTTCTGAGCCCGTTCTGTCTTTAGGGTAGCTGTTCCGAGGATGCAGTGGGCCCCACTCTTGGCAGCACCCGACTGACCCTTATTAGCCCCGTTCAAAGGTCCCCTCTACCTCTCAGCTGCCTGCTCCGGGGCCTGCACTGACCTCTAGGCCGAGCGTCTCCAGCTTTTCCTTCTGAGCGCTGTCTTTCCCTGCCCTTGGCTAGGTAATTCCTCACTGTCTGTTGGCTCTAGGATGCTTGTAAAAGGTTGCTTTTTATGTTCCGTCCAATCTTTGAAATTGTTTTCAGCAAATCTCATCCGTTCTACCTTCAGAATACATCCAGAATTCTACCACTTCTCACCCTGCTCACTGCCACTACCCTGCCCCGGGCCACGCGCTCCCCACCTGCTGCCTGATTATTGATTGCGAGGACCGCCTCACCTGCTTCCTCTGCTTCGCCCCTCTGCGGTCTGCGCCTCAGCACGGCGGCCTGAGAGCCCGTAAAACCTAAGCCACACCAAGTCATCCCTTCGTTCATGTCTCTACTGACTTCCCATCAGACATGAACCTACAAAGTCCCACATAATCTTGGCCCTCACTACGTCTCTGAACGTATCCCCTGCTCCTCGCCCCACACTCACTCCCTTACTATTTGTGCCTCTTTCACATTTCCTAAGGCGTTCGTACTCCAGTGCCGCATCACTAAGCATCCCCAAATCTGGCAGCTTGAAACAACAAAAGCCATGCTTTCCGTTGGCCAAGACTTCGGAAAGGGATAATAAGCACTTCTCACTCAGGGTTATTCAAGAGGCCTGCAGGCAAGATATCCTCTGGAGCTGAGGTGTCTCTGAAGGCTACCCTGGAGCTGGGGGACCCACGTCCAAGATGGCCAACTTACAGGCTGGCGAGTCCGCACTGGCTAGGGCCTGGGACCTTTCTTCCAACCGCCTGGGGGTCCTTCCCAGCACAGCAGCTGGTTTCCCTCAGAGTGAGCCATGCAAGCAGCGAGGGGAAGCCACAGTGCCTTTGACGCCTTGGCCTCCGACGTTGCACACGGTCACTTCTGTTGCGTTCCTTCGTCACCCGGGCCAGCACTCACTCAGCGTGTGGGCACATGACACACGGGTGTGGCTACCTGGGGTGAGCATCCTTGCGGGCTATCTGGGAGGCTGCCTGTCACACTCTAACAGGCCAGGCACGGCCCACCTCATGGTTTTCACATTTACCACTTCCTTCGGCTTAAAATGTTCTTCCCCCAAATGTCCATATGGCCAGCCTCCCTCACTTCCTTTACAACTTTTACTCAGGTATATCTTTTCAGTGAGGCCAGCCTGCCCCCGCCACCTAAAATGGAAACCTGTTTATCCATACTTCTGCATCGAACAGGGGTTCACTTTCAAGATCTACAATAAGCTGGGTCACATGCTTTAATCCCATTCAAAAGGGTCTGTCTCAGGTCCTTGAAGCTTATCGTAAAGGGGTTTTGCAATTGGCAAAGTTAGGAATCCAGATGCGACAAAAATCGGCCATTCCCAAAACTCCACACGACTGTTTGTGGGTCCTTGGTGGGGTGAGCTGACACATTGCTATTTTCCTTTCTTGAGGAAGACCTCATTGCCTCTCAGACATAATAAACGCCAAGTATTTTACAGCTTCCTTAGATATCGGGGCCTTTTCTTTTGATACCTTATGTATCCCTTGCTGGCTATAGTATTTTTGTGACATACAACACCTCAATAATCAGAATTACAAGTGATGACCTCATACTGGGACATACTAGAACTTTAGGGATTTTATATAATTTCCAGAACAGCCATAGAGCATTTACCCACACAATATAACCTAAGAAGATTTATCATCACTTAGTTGATAATACTTCCCATACCAAATAAACAAGCCTAATTAGTCAAAAAGTCTTCATTTTGGGGGAAGTTTGTCAAAAATATCAGAAGGTTTTAAAGTACACACTTAATTGGGATCGCAGATCATTACAAAACTTTTAACCAAGTTGGCAATAAGAGATTCTACAGGGGTTATATAGTTGTTAACCAAACTTAGCTCTTTTAATATTAAGAAGATTTGATTTTCTTAAGTAATCAAAGACCCAATAAAGACAAAGCATAGAAACTATTTTTCCTAGGTAGATAAAGAAAAAACTTTGTTGGGGCGCCTGGGTGGCTCAGTCGTTAAGCGTCTGCCTTTGGCTCAGGTCATGATCCCAGGGTCCTGGGATCGAGCCCCGCATCGGGCTCCCTGCTCTGCAGGAAGTCTGCTTCTGCCTCTCCCACTCCCCCTGCTTGTGTTCCTTCTCTAGCTGGCTCTCTCTCTCTGTCAAAAAAATAAATAAAATCTTTAAAAAAAAAGAAAAAAGAAAAAGAAAAAACTTTGTTTACAATTTCTTATCAAGAGTAAACCAAATTCCAACCTATACCAGTGTACTTTATTTTATTTTATTTTTTTAGTAATCTCTACACCCAAGGTGGGGCTCGAACTCATGACCCCAAGATCGAGAGTCACATGCTCCTATGACTGAGCCAGCCAGACGCCCCATACCAGTGTACTCTTAAAACTCATTCACTCCTATCTCAGTCTTGATCACACATAAAATCCCTTTCCAGAGATTTCTTTTTCACAGACTTTCTACAACTCTCTTTTTACATTCAGATTTTGTCCTAAGTTTTCCATCTCCTATACAACCGGTCTCATTTTAGGACAAAGTTACTTTCTTTTCCCTCAACAAAAATGCATTTCTATTCCTCATACCTTTCTTACCAAAAACACATATCTTACTTTCCTTGCAGAGTTGCTTCACATATTATTCCCAGGAGTCCTAATTACATTTGTTAGAATTCTTAATGCTTAGAGACCTTAATTACTCTTTCTTTTTTTTTTTTAAGATTTTATTGATTTATTTGAGAGAGAGAGAGCAGGCATGAGAGGGTGGAGGGGCAGAGGGAGGGGGGGAAGCAGACTCCCCACTGAGCAGGGAGCCAGACACTGGGCTTGATCCCAGGACCCTGAGATCAGGAGCTAAACTGAAGGCAGACGCTTAACTGAGCCACCTAGGAGCCCCTAGAGACCTTAATTTCTAGAAAAACTAAGCAGTAAAGCAATTGTGAACTGTTACACCAGAATTCTTTAGATCAGCAAATTTCTGAATACATCATTATTCCTAGAAATGTGTCCTTTTCATAGTACTATTTTTGATAAAGCATAAAACATGTTTACTAACAGACCCAATTTATCATTAGTTTCTCTGTAACAGGACCAAAGTCTATGTTTAGTAATCAATTTTTCCATATTTTATCCTACTTAGATATCTAATGAATTCAACCCAGTTTATCATCTAATCCAGCAAAATCTTAAAGTTTTAGGTTACCACAGATTTTGGAAGCTATTTATAAATTTACCTACAGGACTTTTTAATTTATTCAACCAACTTGTTCTTAACAATTTCCCAGATAAAATCAACCGTCACTTAAATTCATTTTTATTGACAAATTGCAACAGATGCACGGTGAATTCAGGTAAAATAAAAGCTGATTATCTGTATTGTATTTGATGTTGATAACTCCAAAAGACATGCAGATATTCAACAAATTCGGACTTTAATTTACAAGAGATTACTGCAGGTCATGTGAACTTGAAAAGCATTTGGGTTAGTTTTTATCTTTGAGGTTCAGAATGCCCAATTTTTACAAGGACTTGCCTTTAAACCAAATAGAGTTCTTTTATAAATTACTTCTAGCAATACCATCCAGAGGTCAAAAATAGCACCTAGACAGGCACAAACAAAACCTTATTGTTATGATTTGTACTTATCCTTGACAACAAGTAACCTGATGGAAGCTGAGGGCCAGGTTTTGAACAGGAGTGCTTTAGTTATCTTCGCCCATTTCACAGGTCAAAGGCTCCAGAAATCTTTTGGTTTCTTCTTTTCCTGAGACTCCCTTATGTTACATTTTTATTGGAAAGGCCACCGTTCTGGGTGTTCCACAGAGAAAAGGGGGCTCCAGTCTCAAGGGAAGATTCAACTGGCTCTTCTCCTACTGCTAAGGCCACAGGGGCTCCTCATAGGAGATGAGGATCTGGTTTTCTATGAGGGGCAACTGGATCTGGTTTTGCTCATCCCTCTTCCCTTTCCCGGGCAGTTTGGGCAAACTGATTCCAATGCCCCTCTTGCTTACAGTATGCACACCGATTGTAACCCAACTTTGTCTCTGGTCTCTTGGTCCCAGGATTGGGTCTGGGGACATTTACCCATGGGGACTTCCTTTCTTCCCCTGGGTTACCTCATGCCGACTGGAGCTACTGTCATTTTCTTGTCTTCTTTTTCATCCCCTGTCACATCTGTTATTGAACACCCTAAAAGCTGTCTCTGTCAACCAAGCGGAGTTAGTGTTGGGACCTATTGCCAATTTTTGAAGTTTTCTGCAGATATCTGGAGCACTTTGAGATATGAAATAGGTATTAAGGACCACTTGACTACCTTGGGCCTCGGGGTCCGAATTTGTATGCCTTTTTAGACAATCCCACAGCCTTTCTGGGAAGGCTGATGGGTTTTTAAACAACACAACGTCAGGTGTCCCTGACAGATAGACCAAACAAACAGGTACCCAGGCTCCACTCTTAAGCCCTCGATGGATTGTTCCTGCTTTGCTAGGCTGAAGCTTCCGAGTCCCTAAATGGCCTGGTGCTGTAATCCTTCACCCTGGGATGTTTAGGCTGGACTTAAAGGAGCATTCAATCCCCCAGCTTGACTTGAACAAGTTTGGCTTCATTAAACAAGCTTTTTTTTTTTTTTTTTCCAAATTGCCCAGACTTTGTGAGACAACTCAAAGAGTAGCTCTTCTGGTCATGCTGTGAGCTCAGCACCACCCACCTCCATGGAAGGATCCTCTGAACAAAAGGCTCAGCGCAGCTGCTGGGTGTCCCAATGGGGCAGCGATGCCAACAAAGCAACGAGGTGCGACAGTGAGGGACTATGGGAACAGGCCCCACCTGAAAAACGTTATGCACCTGGGGCTGCTCCTGTTAAACTGCTTCTCTGAGCACGAGACTGTGGCCCGGATGGGGCGCCGTATGTAAGTCCGCTTCCAACAGAAGACTCCTTTTGTAAAAAGCACCAATGAGCTACCTGAGTTGCCTGCCAGTAGGGAGAGTTCGGGACAAGGCCTTTTCCCCCAGTCAGGATGAGGCACTTTCTTCTTTCTCTTATTAGCGTATCGGACTGCAGCGGGAACCATTGTGGGAACTTTGTATAAGCACCGCCCTCCTCTTTGTGCTGTACCTCCTCCATCCAGCTAGAGCTGTAACCCCTGGAAAACCGCCTGCGCCTGTGACTTTTGGGTCCAGCCTTGTTTCTAAGGTTGTAGGGTAACACAGGCACCAGGAAGGGAGAGTCCCCCCCAAGGAACCCCCACCTGACCCCAACAGCCTGGGCTGGCTGCTGTTGCCCACTGCTCTGCCCACTGGAAAGGAGGGGACTAGAGGGTGGAAGCTCTGAAGGACAAGAGTCCCCTCTGGGTCACCAAATTTGTTACTGGACCAAAGTTGGACGGCTCCTTGGGGAGCTATAGACAGAGAATGCACCAGATGGAGCTGCCTCACAAGGTCACCCTATTTGTACAAAGGAGCTCACAGGGAATAATTTCCAAAGCAGTGACTCCCCGAACAGGAGAAGGCAGGCTCCTTTGAATAGGGCTTGGGATGAATATTGAGAGGATTTTAACAATATAATGAGGCTGAGGCAGTTTCTGATTCATCTGCTCAGTGTCTTCCTCAAATGTTTCTTTTCCTGTTCCAGCAGTTTAGCTTTAAAAGGTAAAACTCGAGGTAGAAGCTTCTATCAGTTTCTTGAGTTCGGGAGGTCAGTCCTGAGTTCAGGGGGTCAGGCCAGTGACAAAATGGGCAATAGGAAGTGTCTAAAATTAATATATCAAGAAATAGCTGTATAGCATATTATTTTAAAAATAAGAAAAAAAAAAAAAAGCAATCACCACAAGACAGTTTAAAATGTTTACCCCTAGGGATGAGGAGGGAACTGGTTTTCAGTAATTTCTGATAATAGGTTTTTTAAGTGACATGCATATGATATGTTTATAGGTCAGAACATTTCAATTATTCACAAAGGAAAAATGACTGATACAGGTAAAAATGTAAACAGTTTCCTACAACTAACAACGCTAAAGTCCATCTGATATTCACTCTGCCTTTAGGCAAATTATACTTTCAAACACCAAGTTTAAAAGTTTAAAAAGTACATAAGGAAATGATAGACACTACAGTATCATTAGTTTTAAGTCAAATGCTAATACGAGGGGAACAAGGTGACAGGTGGCAAAATACGCAACCCCAGAATATGCCACTTTGGCGTTGACTGTTTTTGAGCTATAAACACTTAAAAACACAGGTGCAGGAAGGGCACTCTGACTCTCCCCCTTTTCTTCCTGAAAACAAGCTAATACATACGGAAGATGTCCTCCCTAAACCAGAAGGAAAGTACCATTCTCATCATCAAGGACGGGATGTCGAGACTGAGAGAATTCTACACAAACCTTACTTATTTCTTATCTTCGTTTGGCTTCGTTTGACATAGTTTATTTACTTCTCCACGATTGCCTCTCTTTGTTCAACCTGGTATAAAAACCCTTCAGGTTTTGCCACTTCTTTGGGCCATCTCCTTATGAGGGCTTCCGTATCACCTAAAACTTGATTAAATAAACTTGTATGTTTTTTTCCTGTTTACCCATCTTATGTCAATTTAATTCTCAGGCCCAGCCAAAAACCCAAATAGGGTAGAGGTAAAATTCTGCCTCCCCTGCAGAGGCAAGCCCTAGATACATTTTATTCTTTTTTTTTTTTTAAGATTTTATTTATTTATTTGACAGCGAGAGAGAGAACACAAGCAGGGGGAGCAGCAGAGGGAGAGGGAGAAGCAGGCTCCTTGCCAAGCAGAGAGCCCGATGTGGGGCTCGATCCCAGGACCCTGGGATCATGACCTGAGTCGAAGGCAGACACTTAACGACTGAGCCACCCAGGTGCCCCGATACATTTTATTCTATTGATGCACAGCAAACATCCATAGCTGTTTACACCCCTATTTTCTGTTGTAGGAAAAATAGAAGCTTGGTATTAGAACACAGAGTGGTACGCTTGGGATGCAGTATGTTGCCCATGGATGAAGTTTATTCTCTAGCTTATTTTTCAGATTAAGCTGCCATTTCCCAGTGCAACCTAGAAGATGCTAAGAGAAACTGTGAGGAAAAAGATGTTTCATGGCCAATCGTGTTTTAGAAATGATGGATTTCTTCATTGTAGGTCTTTGTAGAACCATCATTATGTTAGTATATATGGTGATTCTCCAGGAAAAGGATATTCCTCTATGCCTCAAACAGTGAAGCACTTTAATGTTTGTTAAATTTTAAAAGGAAGAAAAAAAGAAAGAAAAAAAGAACCCCAAATGGTTTTTTGATGATAAGAATCCATTATGGAAGGAATTAGTAGGTTCAGGATAATCTAGAAATCCGAAAATCTCCAACTGCCCCCATAACTGAAACTCTTTCCCAGGACTGATAGTTATCTTTTAAGGTCTCCTGGCTATTTGGTAGCATTTGTGAGGTACATTGAAGTTTGTGGGGTTTAACTTTTTTTTTAGTAATCTCTATACCCAATGTGGGGCTCGAACTCGTGACCCTAAGATCAAGGGTCACGTGCTCCACCAACTGAGTCAGCCAGGTGCCCTGGTATACTGAAGGTTTTATGTGACTTTTCTTTTTTTTTTTAATTATGTTATGTTGATCACCATACATTACATCATTAGTTTTTGATGTAGTGTTCCACGATTCATTGTTTGCGTATAACACCCAGTGCTCCATGCAGAACGTGCCCTCTTTAATACCCATCACCAGGCTAACCCATCCTCCCACCCCCCTCCCTAGAACCCTCAGTTTGTTTCTCAGAGGCCATAGTCTCTCATGGTTCATCTCCCCCTCCAAATCTATGTGACTTTTCTAAAAGAGAAAATTATTCTGTTAAAAATCACATTTGACATAACTTTTTATAAAAGAGACACTGTGCTAAAAGGAATGTCTGAATATCAATTTATTTTTGTGTTTTTCAAGTCAAGACTGTATGAACTATGTATGAACTACCCAGTTTTTACATACCAGAATAAAAAGAACAAGCAAAGGTTGTACAGGATATCTGATTCTTTTTAATCTGAACAAAAAATAAGTAAGTAGACAAGTTTGCCAAAGAGAGTGGTAAAAACTGAACGTTACGTATTATGGAATCAGTACATCAAGTTTTACTTTGGTAGCCGGTGATTCTTATAGTTAATTCTGCAAAAAAACCCAAAAATCAGGTATACAGAAACAAGAGTATAAAATGCCCATTTCTGAACCCTAGTCTGATAAAACTGATTTCATATCTAGCTTATTGATAAAATTCAGTTTCAGTTTTCCCTGTGCAAATAATACATGTAAGTCATTAATGGTGGTTTGGTGAGGTGAAATCAATTTATCTTAGGATAGTTCAACATAATAACCCAAATATAAAAAAGTTATTCAAGATTCACAGAGATAAACCAGTGCCTAGGAAACATAATTCACCCATGTGCGTAATTATAACATATTTTTTTTAAACATAAAATCACAGTCAAAGACAGTGATGACATTGCATACTCAGTGCATGACTTCATGTAGTGCATTCCTATGGCTCATTTGGAGTTTAACACCATGTAACCACCATACTTCTAATGAATGGGCTTCTAACGTACACAGATCCATTCAATTCTTTTAAAAAATCCAAAACTCTTATTAAAGACCTTGAGCTTGACATATAAGGACTTTATGTTTAAATATCCCAAACATTGGGAAGATTAGGTGTGAAGCATAGTAACCGCCCCCTTGTAAGCAAGACTGCACATAAACTTCTGTTATATACCCATAAAGAACCCTCAAAACAACTCAATACTGCAGACTGAGAGGGGCACATTTATTATTTAGCCAAAGAAAATTCAAATGGCTTTCCAGAGTCAAACGTACCCCAAGATCTATACAAGGAATGAGTCTAACAGTGGCAGCTACTGAACTCTGCCACTGTGTAATAAATGCTATGACGCATTGGTGGTGTACATTTTGATAATATACTATGATTTGTTTTCCACTATCATGGAGCACAAGAAAATGAAACTCAAGACTATCTTGTTAGAACAGGATAAATGATGACCCCAGTTTTAAATAGGGTTCTTCATTGAAGGAAAAGATAGAGCCATAAAAGTCAAATTAGCTGACTTCAAATGGTTTACATCCCAGGATGAATCAGGTTACACTGATTTAAGCCCAATTTAATTTAGGCAGGTTTTTAACCACAAGAATAAGGACATTCTTAGTACATATTAATAATTAAACCAACATATACACAATTAGCAAGATCCTATATAATAAACGGTTTAACAACCTGTTCTCAATTATTTCATATCTAATTAATTTGTTGTTCTGTTTAAAAAAAAAACAAGCTCAACTTTATTTTACAATGTACTGTATACTTCTAAGTGTGTTCTGTAATGATTTCATTGAAGCAGTACAGCTCTCCGGATTCTAAGAGCCAAACTCAACCGTATCTTCTGTTATCTGTTTGAATTCATAATTGCCTCTGCCATCCATATGCAGGTAGTACTACAGGAAAGAAGTGGGGGGGGGGGGAATCAGTGACTAGGAGAATTTCCTTTTTGTCAGGATTTTATGTAAGCTTATTATACAAGAAAATGATTGGAAATTATTTTAAGCCACTAATACCTTCAGGAAGTTTTATACCCAGAAAGGTAAGACTAAATGAAGAAATCCACTCTTTTTAATATAGCAACAACATAATTCTGCTTGGAGTGGACAAAGTACTTTCCTTTATGAGAACTAAAATACCAAAATTCCGCATTATTTTGAAGGAATCAAATGTTTAAGCACCCTACAAATCAGAATGCTTCTGTAACTCCGCAACCAAGGACCTGACGTACCGCAGGCTGAACCGTGCTAAGCGTAAGCATATTCAATAGCGCAGTCTTGAATACTTCCTTTATCTGGGCTCCTGGATCAGTTCGGAACCTCTAACTTAAGGCTTTTGATTTGTTCCTGGTCTTAGTAGAGGAGGAAAAGAGCTCTATGTATAAATGCCTGTATATCCCATCCTATGAAGACACTTAGGACAGCAGTTACAAAGGCTTGTTTTATTTAGCAGCTTTTTATTTACGGAAAAGACGTGTTTTTCCATCTTCTATCTTATTATTTCTTAGCTATTCTGGCCTCTGACATTGCGGTCTGTGTCATCCCTCCTTCACATAATCACTGCTTGACATTCTGTGCTTGTCTCCCTGACCAGAAGAAGAGGGGAGGTCAAATCCAAGCACTCCCACAGCCCTGTGGCTGTGACGTTTATGAGCTCCTGAGAAAACACAAAGGCTTGGATACTTTTTAAACTGCTTTGATTATTAGTTATTCAACTTCTCATTTCATTCTGAAAAATGGACAAATTGTAATATATCATAAGATAATAAAAAGTATCTTTAAAAGTCACACAGCTATATAGAATTACATTATTTTTACTAAATACTTTCATACAGGCTACCTCTTCAATGCTCACGGTAATCTAGGAGACAGGAAGGCAAGGATCAGTAACTTTATTATATGAAGGAAGCAACTGATGCCAGAAACAGTGGTGCTTGAACCCAGGTTTTCTGACTTCAAATCCCATGCTCTTCATTTTATCATTTGTACACTCTCATCTTAACCATAAGGTTCTTGAGGGTAATGACAGTACTCTGTGTCCCCCAAGGACATTTAGCCCAGTACTTGGCGAAAAAGTTGCTCCATCAGGTATGTATTTTATGGAACAAGATACCCCATACCATTTAATTTTTCTCAAACCCTTCCTTTTACCTAAAATGTCTTTATCATTTAGGAAGGAAAAAAGTAAGGAAGGAAGAGAAGGAAGGAAAGAGAGAAAGAGAGAGAGGAAGGGAAGGGGAGGGGAGGGAAGAGTTGAGTTAACAAGGTTTAGTTTGGGGGGGCTGATCATTTTACATGAAGAGCTGAAAAGAACTGCCACACTGAGAATGAACGGCACTGCTAAAACACCAGGATACACAAGGGATCTGTACCAGTGCAAACCCCACTGTAATCTCTACATCAATTACAGTGACTACTTAATGATTCTATTCTATTACAGTGCAATGATAAACACAGCTGACATAATTCAGTTTCCCCTTACAGCCATGATCTCACTAAAAATGTCCTTAAACTTTCTGCCATCTAATCCTTCCTAAGACTCTTCCCCTTCTGTCAATACTGGGTGGTGAGAAAAACTTTACTTAGCCATAGCTGTGATAAGGTTGTGTAAATTTTAGTTATTATACAATAGTCATTTATAAAAATGGAGAACCACTAACTGGCTCTCTAATATCTCTCAAATCAACTAGGGCTTAATACGTATTACAGCTTTCAAAACTGACAACTACAATAATATTTAAGGAAAATCTAGAATCACCTTTTGTCCTTCAAGGTATATGTTTATAAGAGAACATACACCAAGATCTAAAACCATAATCACCTGAATTCACATATTTAAATAAGATAAAATTCCACTATACCATTCAATATAATACAAACCTCATGGTGTTTCCAAAGAGACTTTCTATGTGACACAGTGAAGAGGGTGATGCCGACCTAATACAAAGAAAATGATTTAGGTTTATATCAATAACACAGAATCACAAATCAAACTCATCTATATATTTCAAGCTATTAAAATGACTGTCTTCAGAAGCTATAATTAAAAATCAATGTAAAAGGGAAAAAATTACAACTGATGCCAATGTTCAAGGTAATGCGAAGTACAGACCATCAACCACATAATAAAAACACACAAGTATCAATAAATTCTTTTTTTTTTTTAAGATTTTATTTATTTGACAGAGAGAGACACAGCGAGAGGGAACACAAGCAGGGGGAGTGGGAGAAGCAGGCTTCCCGCTGAGCAGGGAGCCTGATGCGGGGCTCGATCCCAGGACCCTGAGATCATGACCTGAGCCGAAGATAGACGCTTAACGACTGAGCCACCCAGGGGCCCCAGTATCAATAAATTCTTTAAGAAAAAAAAAACTAACAGGTACTAGCATTAAATGTACTATTTTGTTTGGGGCAGAAAGTATACATCCTGACACAGTTTCTATTTTATTGTGAAAACTATATGAAAAGAGTACAAGAATAGTAAAAATAGCAAGAGGTCAAAATCAGGAAAATTAAATCAATATAATACTGTCTACGGTCAATCTGTTTTTCAAATAAAGGGTCATAATCCTTTACTGGAACCCCTGTTTTGGAATGTGTCTGGGAATTCAGATTTTGGAAAAGCAGTATTATCATCAGCATTCTGGGGCAGAAAATATATTAATGTTTCTGTGGCAACATATAAGAACACTGACACTGAGACAAGTTAAGAGTTTAAATATCTTAGTTTAGGCAAGGTTTGGCTACCCCATTAAGCATGCTACAAAATAATGAAAAATCTTTTGGGTTTTGAAACCTTATTGGTTTTTTTTTTTTTTAAGATTTTATTTATTATATTTGAGCGAGAGATAGCATGAGAAGGAGGAGGGGCAGAGGGAGAAGCAGACTCCCCACTGAGCGGGGAGCCCAACGTGGGGCTCAATCCTGAGACTCCAGGATCATGACCTGAGCTGAAGGCAGACACCTAACCAACTCAGCCACCCAGGTGCCCCAAAACCTTACTGGTTTTTAAACTGTAAATAAAGATTTAGAGATTTCTCATACATATTTTTTTAAAACCCCACTAATCAATATAACTGCAGATGCTCTGGATCAGTGGTTCTCACCTGGGGGGGAGGGGAGGAGTTTTATCCCTTAGGGGACACTTGGCAATGTCTGGAGACATTTTTGATTGTCACAAGTGAGAGTGCTACTAGCATCTAATGAATAGAGGTCAGAGATGCTGTCAAATATCCTATAAAGCCACATCTTCCCATAGTTTGGCTATTGTGGACATTGCTGGAGCAGTGGGCGGTGGGAGGCATGGGGTGGCTGGGTGACAGGCATTGGGGAGGGTATGTGCTATGGTGAGCGCTGTGAATTGTGTAAGACTGATGAATCACAGACCTGTACCTCTGAAACAATAATACATTATATGTTCAAAAAAAAAAAAAAAAGAAAATAGCAGGAAGGGAAAAAATGAAGGCAGGGAAATCGGAGGGGGAGACGAACCATGAGAGACTATGGACTCTGAGAAACAAACTGAGGGTTCTAGAGGGGAGGGGGCTGGGGGGCTGGATTAGCCCAGTGATGGGTGTTAAGGAGGGCACGTACTGCATGGAGCACTGGGTGTTATACGCAAACAATGAATCATGGAACGCTACATCAAAAACTAATGATGTAATGTATGTTGACTAACATAACGTAATAAAAAAAAAAAAAAATCCCAGAAAAGCAAAGGACAGCTCCTCACAACTAAGGATTATCCAACCCAAAATGTCAACAGAGATGAGACTGAGAAACCCTGCTCTACATCGAGGTTTCTTAAAATGGATCTCTCAAGGCTGACAGAGATAAATGCCAGAGTATCCAGATAATTCCATCATGAGTTCTAATTTTATTTTCATTTTGGTAATTTTTTAAAAATTAGCCTAAGTATAATCTGGATCATTTCTACCATGAGATTTAAGTGCCCAAGTCTGTGTTTGTACTTCTGCTGGTACCAAGTGATTATTTAAAGTGATAGCACTTGGGGTGCCTGGGTAGCTCAGTCAGTAAAGTGTCCGACCCTTGATTTCCGCTCAAGTTATGACCTCAGGGTTATGAGTTGGAGCCCCACGTCAGGCTCTGTGCTGGTGTGGAGCCTGCTTAAGATTCTTTCTCTCCCTCTGCTCCTCCGTCCCCCACTCTCTCTCTCTCTCTCAAACAAACAAATAAATAAATAAAGTGATAGCACTTAAAACTTTTAATGTGCCATAACTCTGGATGCCATGGGGAAAGATTCCCAAATTGGTTACAAACTGCATGACAAAATAAGTTATCAGAGTAAAACATTTCAATGGTACAACACTTATTTTATTTTTGAAAGGTCACTTCAGATATTATTTTTTATGATTCTACAGTAACTGGATCAGATCTCAACTTAATGAAAGCATTCTTTCTGATAGAATTACGTAAGTAAGATACATAAGCAAAATTCAAAATATAAGATCTGGACCTCAGACTATATCTTTCCATAATTAAATCCCAAACTGGTGGCTTAGTTTCAGCAAAACAGTATCAGAGGTCTCTTTAATGTTACCAACTTGAAACTGTTTTGTCTATACTTAATTTGTAAATTTATATTTGTTTTATGGCTGTAATTGAGCTCTAAGTTCAAGGAGTTCATATCTCATTTCATGCTTATACATATTCAACTCCTATTACAGTAATATAATTTTAACTATCAACTGGGGACCCATAAGAATTTTCTTCTTTTAAATGGAATCTATACTTTATAGGAAAATTGCATCTTATTTGGGGACATATAGCCTATAACTAAATATAAGGGGACATCACACGGTCAAAATTACCAGCAAAGAGCCTCTAAATCACTTATCAAATAGAGACCACACCTCCAATACCTATAAATCTGAAAGTTCATATGAACAGATACATAAAAAGATTATAAATGACCAAAACTGATTCAAAAATAGAAAACAAACCATTAAAGAAAGAAAATCAGTACAGAAAAATCTTCCTACAAAGATTAATGTAGCAAATTTATTCTTCCGTCATTATACCTATGCTTCTCAAACTTTAATGTGCATTTGAATCTTCTGGGAATTTGGTTAAAATGTGGACTCTAATTTGGTAGGGCCAGAGAGTCTACATTCTAACAAGCTCCCAGAAGATGCTGATCAATGACCACACTTTGAATAGTATGAATTCATACTGTAAATATGCAACATGACCTTTTTATATTTACTGTAAACCCCCAAATAACACTTACAACTTGTTGAAAGACTCTTGCACTTCCTCTACTTACATAACACTGTAAAACAGTTAGGATATACTGCTCTTATTCTCAAAATCCAACAAGAGTATAGATGGTGTGACAATCACCACAGAACTACTAACTAGTTAAAGAATGGTATCAATAAGCATAGCTTCAGAAAAGGCTACCAAAGGAAACGGGTAAAATGTTGCCCAGGCCAGAGGGAAAAAAAAAAAAACTGAAACTACCAAATGACTACTATCAAGTTTTCCTAATTAAAAAAAACAAATGATATTTAGGTTTCATTCTTAATCCGAACACATTAAGAAAATATCAGTTTATTAACTCTGAGTATAGGGAATGAGGTAAAAGGGAAGTAAATTTAAAAATAGTATTTGTTTCAAATCTAAGATACAGCTAAAGAGAATTATACGCAGAATTCATTTACAATTCTTTTTTTTAACTCATATCTATTATCATTTGAAATCTTTATTAAAGCAGATAGAACATCCTTTGATAGTAATTTTGTTACTTAATAACTTGAAATCTTCTCTTTGGATAGATATTTGGTTGGACACAGAGTAAACCAAGAAGAATGACAGGGACCCTCAAACTGAGAACCTGAAATGCTTACCTTTCGACAATGACTATAAATGTAGCCTTCCACATCCACACTAACTGCACTTGTGCATTCATCCAAAATGGCAAACTGGGGTTTATGATAAAATAATCTTGCCATCTAAAGCATAAAAAGAAATATTTTGTATAACCACATGCAGAAATTGATAAGCTAAAATAGATTTACCTTAAATTAAATATGCACTGAGTCTTGTAAAACCAAGTATGAAAATTATTTTAACTCAAAAAACCTACTTCCCCAAAACAGAAACAATTAAAAAAAAAACAAAAAAAAACCGACCTGTTCTTACTATCTTCCTGAACAAAGGGGAAAATGTAACACACGGGAAATTGACTGTTAAGAGTTAATCCAAAACATTTAAGACTGATATGAAATGAAGTTGAGTTTTAAACTATTAGAGAAAGTTCTCTAAACAAGATTAGAGGGTACATATTTTAACCAAATCTTAGAATTCAAACTCCAGATGGCTTAAGTGCAAAAATGTGTTTATTTCTAAACATTCTGTTGCTTAAGTAATGTCAATTAATATTAAGCTGCCAATTAATATTTCCACCAATAATTTTTGAGTGCACCTGTTTTATATCCCTGAGGTTAATACTGGATGTGCTCATTTTTTAAAGGCTCTGCTAGTTTTATAAGTAAAAATTAACACCAAGATTATTATAGCTTCCATTTCTTCAACTAGCAAGAATGCTGAACATTTTCTCATTTATTTTCCATATGTATTTTATTTTCTGGGAATTATTTACTCTGATCCTTTGTCTAACTGATATTCCAATTGGTCATCTACACCTAGCAATGATCGCCATGTGCCAAGACCAATGGACACTTTTCTATCCTTACCCAATTTATCTTTTCTGCTACATGCAATTCAGATGACCACTTCCTCCTTCTTGAGAAAGTGACAGTGAAACCACAGTCTTAACATTTCTTCTCACTTCTTAGACTGCTTCCTCAGTTTTTTTTTTCCAACATTTTCTTCTTCTCTTGACTATTAATGTTGGGGTTCCTCAGGGCCAATTCCTCTTTATCCTATACTGTCTCTCCCTGAGTGATCTGATTGAATCTCATGATTCCAAATATTATTTACATTTGTGAACTCTCAATACATATCTCTTGCACATCCTTCTCTTCAAATTTCTAGACTGCTAAATAAAAATTCCTATTTGATATTTCTACTCAGTTATCGAATTTTCCCCTTAAAATCCATCCATCCACCCCACTGCACCTTAAACATTTCAGAAAATAACACTATCAAACAGTTGCTCAAGCTAGAAGGCCACAAGTCCTCCCTTCTTCTCCTCCCTTTCAAACTCCCACCCTCATATTTTTTATGTCTTTCTGAAAGGACCAGAAGAGATTAAATATAGAGTATGTGTATCTGCACACATGCATAAATGAAGGAAAGAATATGATAAAGTCAGAGGAGAGAGGGTCCAAAAACATGGAGACATTTAGCCTTTCTCAAGAGGATGGATGACATATCCTCCACAGACAGAAGGAGAGAGGTCAGAACAGTTCAGCGTGAACTTAACTAAGAGGACGATTATCTGAAGGCATTCCACAAATGCCCCCCCCCCCCCCGTGTTCCCATGGAACTCTGCATACCTTCATCATCACACTTGGCATATTACATGGCAATCGTCTCATGTGTCTCCCTCCCACTATGCTGTTAGTACTTGATACCACAATATGAGAGGGACTGTAAAGTGAATAGTACTTAACACTGCAGTGGTACTACCACCTGAGCCTGACAAGCACCCACCCACCCCCCCACCCCCACCCCCGCCGAGGTAAGCTTTACTAGCTATCTTTGCTTGGCAGCCTACTTCACTGTGCTATAGTTCAATTTCCTCTGTACAAGGGGGCACGCAACAGTTCCTGCCTCAAAGGACTTAGAAGAATTCAACGTAAAGGGCTTAGCCTACCACCTATCAAGTGCTCAATAAAAATGAGCTGTCAGTGACTGACATGGTAACAGCTTCTCTTTTTTCTTCAAGCAGGAGGTGAGTTGTTCTGCTGGGAGTAGGAAATGGGGTAGAAAGCCTGAGACTGGTAGTTTTTAAATGATTATCATGAAAAATGAGAGAGAGGGGCAAAAGTAAAATGATCACCAAAGAACACTGTGAGCCCCTGTAAGATTGAAAACCATGCAAGTGTGTGGCACCAAACCACATCATTCTGATCTTTCAGCTGCGCTCAGAAGCCTATGTACAGAAATGCCAACGCAAAGAACTGTTCTTGGGCTGAAGCTGAGGTAATATGAGGAAACAAAAAGTGGGAAAGGAAGTTAAGGGGAAAGGATCATTTGTTCATTCCTTTAAGAAATACCTCCTGAGTACCTCCTATGTGCCAGGTCCTGGATTATTAAGTCTGTACTGGACAGGAAAGGAAGCAGAGTCAGAAGGGGACTGATCAATCATAAGAAAAGGGAAGGGTCAATATTCAAGATATCAGTGAGTCTGAAGAAGGGAGACAGTTGCCAATTAGGTAAAAGAAAAATAATTAATTAAAAAATTGGTTTTAAAAAACACAATTTTACGACAGAGGTACCTCTAGTAAGGGGGTTTTGGCCCTTTATACTTTTATAAATATTCCAACTTTTCTATCATACATACTTTTTCATAATTCATAATTTTAAAAAAAGCCCCACTGCTATAGGAAGAACAAGCATAGTGGAGTGGGAAAGAGAACTATCAGTCAGAGAAATAAGATACTGCAACTTACGATACTGGGTAGAGCAACCCTGGCTGGTAATGGCTGGGCCCAAAGGAGTGCAAAGGAGGTAAGGAAAATATTACTTGAGACTCTGAGGGGCACTGAGGGAAGAGAACTGGATACAGTCCACCTGCGCATCAGAGGCTATATAATGTACTGGTCAGGAGCAACAAGTCTCATGTCAGACCCGCCTGCACTTGAATCTCCATTCTGCTACTCAGTAGCCACGTGGCATTAGGAGGCTACTTAAGCCCTACAAGTCTTTCCTTTGTACCTTAATTCTCAGGGCTGTTGGGACAATTACACAGAGTCTGCCATTCAAAACCAATCCTTCCCTCATCATTATCCCAGTGTACTTTGATAGCTCTAACTGAAGACTGCCTTGTGTTACAGTTAGTTGAGAATATTTAGATCTCCTAACTAGATTATTAAGGGCAGGCACCTATCTCAGTGCCTTACAAGAGTAGATTCCCAGCTAGTAGTGAACTCTGTGGAAATTATACCATGATTAAGTTTTTTCACCAAAATTATGGAATAATAATCTTATTTCCCTACATTTACTGACTTTTCTCAAGGAATTTTAGAAATGTGTTCACCAGACCTCCCTTTTATTCAGTAGTATTATTCCATTCCCTCCCATTCAAATCTGACTTTCCCTACCCAAAAGTTCTGTTTACACCAACCAACCTCCACTCTTATATTCACTGTTTTGGGTGGTTAGACCTTTCAAGTCTGTTCTTCCTAAAAAATGCTAATTTTTATAATTTATAAATTATTAACTTTTATAATTTATAAAAATTATGTCCTCACTTACCTCAATTTTTTACTTTGCAAACTTTCAAGCCTACCCAAAAACTGTAAGAGCGGTAAAATGACCATACAAAAACTTTGCCCAATTTCACCAACCTCGACATCTGTTTTATTAGCTTTCCCCGCCTCCCCACAAACCTTTTGAAGGTAGCAAAAGAATATGCTCTCTTTTAAATTTCACAACCAATTCTCCAAATATTGGTCTATCCAGAACACAACTGCCAACAGCTTGGTCGTGCAATAGTGCCATGGGCGAGTTTCCCCATTTCCCAACCAACTCTATCATGGTTCATCTGGTTTCACAGGGCTCTTCCCTCCACTCCTTCCCTCTCCCCAAGATACCATTTCATTCCTCTAGGCCTTGAATTTCTTATCTTCAAATAAAAACTATCCCCTCTGTACCTTTATAACCCCCCCCACAGGATTCCTTAGTTAAACACATTTATTTTTCTTTCTCTGGATTTACACTGTGTGCATTTGTGAATCTTGACCTATCCTTCCATTTTCTTTGAAGTCATAGTAACAGGAACGTAAATTTGTTCTCTTGACTTGCAGTTATTTCTATAGTCATCTTCCAATTAATTCCAGAAACCTCAATCACTTCATATTCTCACTCCTACCACCCAATTTCCATTTTGAGTATGGCTGACATCTCTTTTCTTTTGTTTATGATTCATTCCTCTACAGATTAATCTCATGTTACAGCACTAGCCAGAAAAATCACAGTATCAGGTTGATATTAAGTTCATGCAGAATGGGTATGTTTTGGGAAAAATAACATGCACTGTCAGGGAATAAGAGGCAACAAAAAAGGGAGAATATAATTTAAAGATAATGAGTAAACAATTCAGCAATAAGCCATTTCTTTTGCTGTTTTTCTTTGGCTACAGTTTTCTCCAATTTCTACAAGGTTAACACTCTGGAAAAAAAAAAAATTGCAGATGCTCAAACTATGGTATGCATAGTTAGAAAATGACTCTTTAAAAGTTAACTCTCTTAACAGAGTATTCAAGGTATCACTCTTAATATGCAGTGTTTTGTAGTCATGTTTGATCAGGAATAAGTTTAGACAATCATAAAATTAAAACAGCTCCTTGCAAATGCCTCTATTAGGAAAGTGTAAAAATTCTAAATAATTCTGGGTAGTAGACACTGAGCCCTGAAACCAGGATAGATATAACGACAGAGGGGAGGGCAGGAGCAGAAAAAAAAAGTGGGAACAGAGTAGATCATCTCTAACACCTTCAGATACTTCAGAGAGAACAGCTTCAGTGAGGGGTCAGTAGGGAAAAGATATTAAGACATCTTGGACTACCATATAACCCAGGATCAATATGCTAGAAAGTTTCTTTAATTAATCCCCAATGGATTAGTAGTATATAACTGGAAAACTTAGGAATTTTTCAGAATTCTAAATGCACATGCAAGTTATATATTTTGAAGCACTTTTATTATCATTTAAACTACCCTGTACTATAACAACTGCTAAATAAAAAGATTAAAATTATGTACCTTGATTAATCAAAATACTGGACTCTAAGAGTGACCTTATGCAACCAGTTACACTGTCGTGCAATGTGTTCAGAGTATACATACCGCCATTCTTTGCTTCTCTCCACCACTGAGGACATCCATCCAATCCTGAACACTGTCCCAGCCTCCTTCACGTTCAAGGATATGACCCAACTGGACATTATCTAAATATTCCTTTAGTACCTTTCAGCACAATGATTAAAGATGAAATCAAACTTAACGTAAGCCAACATTCTCTATCTTGCTTTATTTTTTAAACTAGAATCACTATAATTCTATTGCCAATATCACTTCACAAAAGAGTGTGACACAAAGATAGCCCTGAACCCTCACTTCCTATTTATACTAACTCTGACAGAACATATCTAGTAGCTTAAAGAGAATAACGCTACTGTACATAATTATAGGATGAGGGCAATGAGGAAAAAAAAAACAGGGTAAAGAGACAAGGTTAAATACTCACTAAGCCATATTTAAGCAGACTAGTTAACATCTTACCTCAATTTGGAAAATTATAATTAATGACAAGGTTTTAGAAGGTTTTACAGGGTAGGATAAACTACCTGGCAGTTAAAATACTTAACTAATCTGATTAAGATAAAGAATCTGAAATGGAGTATTTCCAGTAGGTCTAGGACATAAACGTTTCCTTACTAGATCAGATATCCCCTTCCTTTTCTGATCTTCTCTTCCATCTGGATATATCACTTGGTCTCGAAGTGTTCCAAGAGTCATATAAGGTCTCTGATAGTGACAGAGCAAAAATCATTATAAGTGACTTTTTTAAAAAATAAATTAAAAGATCTTTACATCAAAGATTACAAAATAACTCAAACAAGGTCTTACCTGAGGAACATAAAATAACTTCCCTCTCTCGGGTTTAGTTAGACATCCTCCAAAAAGAGGCCATAACTGTAAAAGGAAAAGGAGTGGGGAGAGGAGCAGTTGTAAATTTCACAATGTGGTAGATTGTATGGCAAAACAGGACTGCAAAATCTTGAGGCCAATTTGTACTTACTTCACCAAGAACACGGAAAAGTGAACTCTTCCCACAGCCATTTGGACCACAAATTAAAACATTGGCCCCAGATCGAACCTGAAAGAAAACCAGTCTATGAATTAATAGTGAATATATACTCAGTGAACATTTCCTTAGAGTCAAATCATTCTTTGCTAATGATAAGCTTTCTATTTTGTCTGTGAATGTGGTAACAGGTAGAAGAAGTAGAGGGTATGGTTGAAGAGGCCTTTCACTTTTGTTTACTTTCAAATTTTACACACTTTTTTTCATTTAATAATCACTGAGTGAAATCAACTTAATCAGAATACAGAACTACAGCTTACAAATTTTGAGGATTCTTGAAAACAAGTATGTGTGTATATGGTCTTTTTTTAAAAAAAAAAATGGAATCATACGATATATGTTCTACATGTTACTATTTAACAATATATCACAAATATTATTCCAAGTCAGTATATTCAGATTCCTCCCATCCTATTTTTTTAATACCTACAGTGTATAACATTCTAAGAATGCACCATAATTTATTTAAAAACTTCCTTTTTGTTAAATATTTATGTCATTTGTATTTTGCTTTGCTCTTTTAGATAATACTGCAATGAACCAGAACCAGTGAGCAAATTTATGTATTGGTGAGACATGTTTCTATGATCAGGTTCTTAGAAGTATATATGTATTATAAATATTTACAAGTGCCACCAAATCGCTCTGCAGGGATGTAAAGTTAAATGAGAAAATGTGATCGAGAGTGGTTAAGTTCTGAGCTTCAGTCTCATGTAAGTATTTAATCAACCCTGTGAAGAATCAGAAACCTGGGTTACAATTCCAGCTCACAACATCACACAGCAGTGTATCACAGCAGGAAAGAAGACAACAGAGATGTGAGTTACTCTGGTTGTGGAACCTGCCATTGACAAATTTTAACTGTTGAGGCCCTACATTCCTATTATTTAATTCAGTGAATATTTATTGAATGCTCAGTGTCAGGCTCTACTCTAGGTATGGGGCTACACTAACAAATAAAAGAAAAAAAACAAAACAAAACCTGCCCCTACCACTTCACATTCTAGTAGGAGAGACATATCATAAAGAATACACACAATAAATGAGTAAATTAAATAGCATATTAGAAAATAAGTGCTATGGAGAAAAAAATCTATCAAGGGAAGGAAATTTGGGAGTGGGTAGGGGAGGTTACATTTTTAAGGTGGTCAGGCCAGGTCTCACTGAAAATGGTAACTCGGCAACTCTGAATGGAGTGAATTAGGAGTTTATCTGGAGGAAGACTGCTCCAGCCCAACCCCACCCACAAAAAGCTGGTTCAAAGGCACTGAGACAGGAATGTACCTATCCTGGTCAAAAAAAACAGAAAAGAGGCTGAGAAAAACAGACAGGGAGGAAAGAGTAGTAGGAAAAAAACACAGAGAGGTAAGAGACTGGGGGAGGGCAGTGCAGGCAAATTCAACAGGGCACTGGGAGCCACTGCAAGGACTACCTTTGACTTTGATGAAACACGGAGCCGCCATCAGCATTATTCCTAATAGCCAAAGGTGGAAGCAACTGAAGAGGATGAACGGATGAACAAAATGTGGTCTATCCATACAGTGGAAGAGTATGCAGCCTTGAAAATGAATGAAATTCTGACACCTGCTACAACACGGATGAACCCTGAAGACATCATCAAGCTAAGGACATAAGCTAGACACAAAAGGATAACTCTTGTAGGACACCACTTCTATGAAGTTCCTAGAACAGTCATATCCATAAAGGAGAATAGTAGTTACCAGGGGCTGGGAGGAGGGGTGGGGGGAGGGGGAATGAGGAGTTATTATTTAACGGGTATAGAGTTTCTATCTCTTATGATGAAAGAGTCCTGGGGATGGTTAGTGGTGACGGCTGCACAACACTGTAAATGAAGTTAGTGCCACTGAACTATTTACATAAGAATGGTTAAGAGTACATTTTATGTTATGTACATTTTGTCAATAAAAAAAATTTTAATGGCTGAAAGGGGTAAATTTTATGTTATATATATTTTACCACAATAAAAAAAGAATGAGTTTCTGGGCACCTGGGTGGCTAGGTCAGTTGGGTGGCTGACTCTTCAGCTCAGGTCATGATCTCAGGGTCAAGACATCCAGCCCGCTGTTGGGCTTCACACTCACTGGGGAATCTGCCTTAGGATTCTCTTTCTCCCTCTCCCACTGCCCCTACCCCAACTCTCTTTCTGTCTCCCTGTCTCTCTCATTCTCAAATAAATCTTATTTTTTTAAAAAAAGAATGAGCTTCTAAAAAAGGTTGAGAATTACTAGCCTACCACATAACTGATCTGTAATAAAATACCACATCGTATGCATGTCTGTTAGAGAATAAACTATATGGGGCGCCTGGGTGGCTCAGTTGGTTAAGCGACTGCCTTCGGCTCAGGTCATGATCCTGGAGTCCCGGGATCGAGTTCCGCATCGGGCTCCCTGCTCAGCGGGGAGTCTGCTTCTCCCTCTCCCGCTCCCCCGTCTTGTGCTCTCTCTCTCTCTCACTCTCTCTCAAATAAATAAAAAATCTTTAAAAAAAAAAAAAAAGAGAATAAACTATATGGA
Organism: Phoca vitulina; assembly: GCF_004348235.1. Lineage (NCBI taxonomy): Eukaryota > Metazoa > Chordata > Mammalia > Carnivora > Phocidae > Phoca > Phoca vitulina. Next base: position 23,370,046 of record NW_022589705.1, read on the forward strand.
ATGATTTTTCCAGAAAAATGAACTGTCCCTTTTTCTGAGAAATTATTTTAAAGAATCTTTTTGATGAACTTCCTAAGCAATTACCTATTACCTTTTCCTATGAAATTGAACATCGTGAATATTCCTAATAATTCAATTTCCTGTGAAATTGAAGATAGTGAATATTCCTGACAGACTTCTTCCTAAGCAATTACCTACTTACTATCTTTTCCTGTGAAATGGAGTATAGTGAATACTTCTGATTATATATAATAATTTTACTTTACTATAATAGTGATATCCTTAGGAGCTCCTAAAGTTCAGGGCTGTTAATTAAACGGTCCCCTACTACTATGCTTTGAGGAATGTCAGCCATATATACTGTCTTCTATTCCTAACTGTTCATTGTGATTTTCATCAGTAGCCAGTATTTCTCTATACTTGTTGCAATATGCCAGGAAACCCAAAAACCAAATATATAATGATCTGTAAACATAATAACTAGACTTAAAAGATATCTAAAGGCATTCTCTTTTATGCTCAAACATCTTAGATTCAGCATTAACTTTACCCCCATGGCTTTTAGCAATGTTGGACAAATTTCCAATATGACATCAGCCATGACAAGCCAGCAATAGTTTTTCCATAGTAAAGATTTTTCAAAATGTTTTTATTTCCCCCCCCAGGTTAAATTAAGACTAAAAGATAAGGGTAACTTTTGCTGAAAATTAAGTTCTTAATAACACTGTATCACTGAGGTTCCTGGACTGGTTTAATGTGACAACAGTTGCTTTATATGGCTATTTTTTCTTTTAATGTTTCAAGTTTTATTTAAAATTTAGTTAACATATAGTTTAATATTAGTTTCAGGAGTAGAATCCATCATCACTTACATATGGCACCCAGCGCTCATCACAAGTGCCCTCCTTAACACACATCACCCATTTAGCCCATCCCCGACTCACCTCCCCTCCAGCAACCCTCAGTTTGTTCTCTATAGTTAAGAGTCTGTTTTACAGTTTGCTTCCCTCTTTTTTTTTTTTCCCTTTTCCCCTAATGCTCATCTGTTTTCTTAAATTCCACATAGGATGTACCACTATATTTTTACCAATTAAAATACGCCCCCCCATATAAGACTTTCTGATAAATCCAACTTTAGAATTTACCTTAATAATGTCATCAAAAACAGTTCTACACATAAATATGATTTAAGTAAAAGAGAGATTATACAAAAGTATGCTGCTTATGAAGATTCATAGGCATCTTCAAATATCAGAAACATGCCTTACTAAAAGGGTAAAAATTTTAAATAACTTACAAAGTACTATTTTAACACCCACGTTATAACCTACAAGTCATTAATCTTTTAGGGTCTCCTCAGTCTACATCTAGATAAATAAATGTCCGTTCTGGGGGAGTTTATAAAAGAATGAGGTATAAAATGTCCTATTCTGAAGAAGCTTATATTATTTTGTTATTATGTAAAACAAAAGACAAAAAAATAATCATAAAGCATTAAACATTTATTTTTTGGTGGCCAAGTCTGTTTTATTATGCCTCCGTCTAGGTGAAAGAAATCCTTATTTTCAAATAAGCTAAATGGGTAGAAGGTTACAAAGAACTGAAGGATGTGTGTTAAATAAAGGCTATACTAAGAAAAATGATGGAAAGACAGAATAAATGGGAAAAGGCCAAGTCTAACTTAAAATACCTTAAGTCAGAGTGAGAGAGAAGAGGAATTCATTACAGAAGACCCAAAGAAACAGCTTCCGTTGGAAGAGAAGACAAAATAAGAATCAACAGGATAGCAACAGGTGGTATAGAACATGGTCACAAAGTAAAAAAACTTGAACAAGCAGGGGCATAACTAGGGACTCAAATAGGACTTTCCTATTGAAACCAAACTAAGAGCAAGAAAGTGAAGGGTTTGAGACTATAAAAGTAAAGTTATAGGGACTGATGGCTAGAAGTATATTAAATCCAAACATAAGGGCTTTAAAAGGAAGAGCTTCTGGACACTTCAGTGTGGTAACCATGTGACAAAGTAATATCACAGATGATAATCATCTTACCTCTTCTATGGTTTTTTAAAAATTATTATGTAATGTTAGTCACCATACAGTACATCATTAGTTTTTGATGTAGCGTTCCATGATTCATTGTTTGTGTATAACAACCAGTGCTCCATGCAGTCTTCCTTAATACCCATCACCGGGCTAACCCATCCCCCCACACCCCCCTCTGAAACCCTCAGTTTGTTTCCCTGGAGTCCATAGTCTCTCATGGTTTGTCTTCCCCTCTGATTTCCCCCCTTCATATTTCCCTTCCTTCTATTAATGTCCTCCATGCTATTCCTTATGTTCCACGAATAAGTGAAACCATATGATAATTGACTTTCTTTCTCTGCTTGCCTTATTTCACTTAGCATAATCTCCTCCAGTTCCATCCATGTTGATGCAAATGGCAGGTATTCATCCTTTCTGATGGCTGAGTAATATTCCATTGTGTATATGGACCACATCTTCTTTATCCATTAATCTGTTGAAGGGCATCTCAGCTCTTTCCACAGTTTGGCTATTGCGGACATTGCTGCTGTGAACATTGGGGTGCATGTGGCCCTTCTTTCACTACATCTGTATCTTTGGGGTAAATACCCAGTAGTGCAATTGCTGGGTTAGGGTAGCTCTATTTTTAACTTTGTGAGGAACCTCCACACTGTTTTCCAAAGTGGCTGTACCAACTTGCATTCCCACCAACAGTGTAAGAGGGTTCCCCTTTCTCCACAACCTCTCCAACATTTGTTGTTTCTTGCCTTGTTAATTTTTGCCATTCTAACTGGTGTAAGGTGGTATCTCAATGTGGTTTTGATTTGAATTTCCCCGATGGCTAATGATGATGAACATTTTTTCATGTGTCTGTTACCCATTCGTATGTCTTCTTTGGAGAAGTGTCTGTTCATATCTTCTGCCCATTTGACTTGACCATTTGTTTTTTGGGTGTTGATTTTGAGAAGTCTTTATAGATCTTGGATACCAGCCCTTTGTCTGTAGTGTCATTTGCAAATATCTTCTCCCATTCCATGGGTTGCCTCTTTGTTTTGTTGACTGTTTCCTTTGCTGTGCAGAAGCTTTTGATCTTGATGAAGTCCCAAAAGTTCATTTTCCCTTTTTTTGTTTCCCTTGCCTTTGGAGACGTGTCTTGAAAGAAGTTGCTGTGGCCGATGTCGAAGAGGTTACTGCCTATGCTCTCCTTTAGGATTTTGATGGATTCCTGTCTCACATTGAGGTCTTTCATCCATTTTGAGTTTATCTTTGTGTATGGTGTAAGAAAATGGTCGCGTTGCATTCTTCTGTATATAGCTGTCCAATTTTCCTAGCACCGTTTATTGAAGAGACTGTCTTTTTTCCATTGCATATTTTTCCCTGCTTTGTCGAAGATTAGTTGACCATAGAGTTGAGGGTCCATATCTGGGCTCTCTATTCTGTTCCATTGATCTGTTTTTGTGACAGTACCATGCTGTCTTAGTACAGCTTTGCAATATAGCTTGAAATCTGGCAATGTGATGCCCCCAGCTTTGTTTTTCTTTTTCAACATTTCCTTGGCGATTCAGGGTCTTTTCTGGTTCCATACAAATTTTAGGACTGTTTGTTCCAGCACTTTGAAAAATGCCATTGGTATTTTGATTGGGATGGTGTTTAAAGTATAGATTGCTCTGGGCAGCATAGACATTTTAACAATGTTTATTCTTCCAATCCATGAGCCTGGAATGTTTTTCCATCTTTTTATGTCTTCTTCAATTTCTTTCATAAGTGTTCTGTAATTTCTAGGGTAGAGATCCTTTACTTCTTTGGTTAGGTTTATTCCAAGGTATCTTATGGTTTTCGGTGCTATCGTAAATGGAATCAATTCCCTAATTTCTCTTTCTACAGTTACATTGTTAGCGTATAGGAAAGCAACTGATTTCTGTGCATTGATTTTATATCCTGCCACATTACTGAATTGCTGTATGAGTTCTAGTAATTTGGGGGTGGAGTCTTTTGGGTTTTCCATATAAAGTACCATGTCACCTGCGAAAGAGAAAGAGAGTTTGACTTCTTCTTTGCCAATTTGAATATCTTTTATTTCTTTTTGTTGTCTGATTGCAGACGACAGCACTATGTTGAACGGTAGCAGCGAAGAGTGGGCATCCTTGTTGTGTTCCCGATCTTAAGGGAAAGGCTCTCTGCTTTTCCCCATTGAGAATGATATTTGCTGTGGGCTTTTCATAGATGGTTTTTATGAAATTAAGGAATGTTCCCTCTATCCCTGCACTCTGAAGAGTTTTAATCAGGAAAGGATGCTGTATTTTGTCAAATACTTTTTCTGCATCAATTGAGAGAGCCATATGGTTCTTGTCTCTTCTTATTAATGTGTTCTATCACATTGATTGATTTGTGAATGTTGAACCACCCTTGCATCCCAGGGATAAATCCCACCTGGTCGTGATGGATAATCCTTTTAATGTACTGTTGGTGATCCTATTAGCTAGAATCTTGTTGAGAATTTTGGCACCCATATTCATCAGGGATATTGGTCTATAATTCTTTTTGATAGGGTCTTTGCCTGGCTTTGGGATCAAGATAATGCTGGCCTCATAGAATGAGTTTGGAAGTTTTCCTTCTATTTTTTTGAAACAGCTTCAGGAGAATAGGTATTATTTCTTCTTTGAATGTTTGGTAGAATTCCCCAGGGAATCCATCAGGCCCTGGACTCTTGTTTTTGGGGAGGTTTTTGATCACTGCTTCAATCTCATTACTGGTTATTGGTCTATTCAGGTTGTCTATTTCTTCCTGTTTCAGTCTTCGGAGTTTACAGCTTTCCAGGAAGGCATCCATTTCTTCCAGGTTGCTTAATTTATTGGCATATAGTTGTTGATAATAATTTCCAATAATTGTTTCTATTTCCTTGGTGTTAGTCGTGATCTCTCCCCTTTCATTCATAATTTTATTAATTTGGGTCCTTTCTCTTATCTTTTGGGTAAGTCTGGCCAGTGGTTTATCGATCTTATTAATTCTTTCAAAGAACCAGCTTCTAGTTTCGTTGATCTGCTCTACTGTACTTCTGGTTTCTAATTCATTGATCTCTGCTCTAATCGTAATTATTTCTCTTCTAATGTGTGGCTTAGGCTTTACTTATTGTTCTTTCTCCAGTTCTTTAAGGTGTAAAGTTAGTTTGTGTATTTGTGATTTTTCTATTTTTTTGAGTGAGGCTTGGATGGCTATGTATTTCCCCCTTAGGACCGCCTTTGCAGTATCCCATAGGTTTTGGACCAATGTGTTTTTGTTCTCATTTGTTTAAGTTCTTCTTTGATTTCCTGGTTGACCCAAACATTCTTAAGCAGGATGGTCTTTAGCTTCCAAGTGTTTGAATTTCTTCCAAATTTTTTCTTTCAAAGCATGTGGTCTGAGAATATACAGGGAATAATCTCAATCTTTTGGTATCAGTTGAGACTTGATTTGTGACCCAGTATGTGGTCTATTCTGGAGAAAGTTCCATGTGCGTTCAAGAAGAATGAGTATTCTGTTGTTTTAGGGTGTAGAGGTCCATCTGGTCCAGTGTGTCATTCAAAGCTCTTGTTTCTTTGTTTATTTTTCTGCTTAGATGATCTGTCTATTGCTGAGAGTGGAGTGTTGAGGTCTCCTACTATTAACGTATTATTATCAATATGTCTCTTTATTTTGGTTAACAGTTGGCTTATGTAGTTGGCTGCTCCCATGTTGGGGGCATAGATATTTACAATTATTAGATCCTCTTATTGGATAGACCCTTTACGAATAATATAGTGTCCTTCTGTATCTCTAACTACAGTCTTTAGCTTAAAATCTAATTTGTCTGATATGAGAATTGCTACCCCCCTTTCTTTTGAGGTCCGTTGGCATGAAAAATGGTTCTCCATCCCTTCACTTTCAGTCTGGATGTATCTTTAGGTTCAAAATGAGTCCCTTGTAGCCAGCATAGGGATGGGTCATGTCTTTTTATCCAATCTGCACCCTGTGCCGGTTCATGGGAGCATTTAGGCCATTCACGTTGACAGTGATTATGTAAAGATATGAATTTATTGTCATCATGTTGCCTGTGAAGACCTTGTTTTTATAGATTGTCCTTGTAAATTTCTGTTTTATATCACTCTTGGGGTCTTTCTCCTTTTATAGAACCCCCCTTAATATTTCTTGCAGGGCCGGCTTGGTGGTCACATATTCTTTCAGTTTCTGCTAGTCTTGGAAGTTCCTTGTCTCTCCATCCATTCTGAATGACAGCCTTGCTGGATAAAGTATCCTTGGCTGCATGTTCTTCTCATTTAGTACCCAAAATATGTCTTGCCATCCCTTTCTGGCTTGCCAGGTCTCTGTGGACAGGTCTGATGTTATTCTGATGTTCCTCCCTCCGTACGTAAGAAATCTCTTCCCCCTTGCTGCTTTCAAGATTGTTTCTTTGGATCTAAGATTTGCGAATTGTACTATTATGTGTCATGGTGTCGGTCTGTTCTCATTGATCTTGGGAGGGGTCCTCTCTGCCTCTTGGACATGAAAGCTTGTTTCCTTCCCCAGATTAGGGAAGTTCTCAGCTACGATTTACTCAAATATAACTTCTAGACCTCTCTCTCCCTCCACCCCCTCAGGAATCCCAATAATTCTGATATCGGAACATTTCATTGAGTCACTAATCTCTCTCAGTTTGATCCCTTGGGTTTTCATTTGTTCTTCCCATGCTGCCTCAGTTTCCTTCTTTTCTATCATCTTTTCCTCTAGCTCATTAATTCGTTCTTATGCCTCATTTACCCTGGCAGTCAAAGTATCCAGTTTAGACTGCATTTCATTCATAGCATTTTTAAGTTTGGCCTGATTAGAGCTCATTTCTGCCCTCAGATATTCTATATTGTTGTTAATATTTTTCTCAAGCCTAGATATCACCTTCATAATTGTTACTCTGAAGTTTATTTCTAACATCTTGGTTATATCCATATCCATTAGTTCTGTGGCAGGAGCCACAGTCTCTTGAGTCTTTCTTTTGTTGGGGGTTCCTCCTCTTAGTCATTCTGTTGAGGGGTGGTTGAGGGAATGTAGAGTCCAAAGTATTGACCACAACCCAAGCAAGATGCACCTGTTTTATAGGGACCTTAGGGTTGTCGGCCTCTTGTTCTTCCAGCCTGTCTTCTGGGGGAGGGGCCTGCCATGCTGTTACTCAGGCAACCCTGTTTGGGCAGGGTTTGCCTGCCCCCTGCCCCCTGGGGGGGTGCTCAGTGAAAACTGTTTTGGGGGGCTTCTGTTCTCTGGCAGCTTTCTGCATCTCTTCCAAGAGTCAGAGCAGAAGTGACTGCATCCAAATCTCTGTGTCAGAACACAGAGATCGCAGTCTGTTCTTCAGTGAGCTCTCCAGGCCACACTATCTCCATTTCTGTCTGTGCTGCTATAAACCGCAGCCTCGTGGGTTGTGCACCCCTCAGCAGCGCTCCCAGCTGCCACTCCCAGGGCCGGGCACGTCTCTGCCCTTCGTGCTTCTAAAACCACCAGCCACCCCCAGTTCACACGCACAAACCCATAGCTCCAGGTTTCAGTCTGGGGAGCTGCCCTAAAGTCCTTTCCCTGCCGCTACCAGTCCATCTGTGAGTCTGTGCCCGGTCCCCAAAGCAGGAGACTTTCGCCTTCATGGTGTAAGTTCACAGGGGCTCCCTGCCCCTTCTGTTTATCTTCTGATATCTGCCCGCAGAATCACTGCTCCCTGCTTCATACCTCGAGACCAACCGCCGGAGATATTCTGTTTGTAGAGATCCAGATATATCTTCTTACATCTCAGCCTGATTTCGTGGGTGTTCAGAATGGTCTGGTAGATATCCAGCTCAATTCAGGGGACCAGTTGAAACAGGGTCCCCTCCTCCTCCGCCATCTTTTTTCCTCCTCTATCTCTTCCATGTATGTGTACATACAGATCCCGAAGAACCCCTTCTCACTATGCTTAATCTATGTATACATCTGTATTGCTAGTGGAACCTATTTCTGCATAAAGACAAAGTGAGGGAAAGTGGGAGAAAGGGCCAAGAGGCCAAGAGAAATCCCAGGCCCTTTTTCCCCTGGGGTAATGGCAATAAGGGAGCTACTGAAAATCTAACACAGATGGGGTTCTGAGCTCTGCTTTATCTTGAAATCGTCTGGTGGGGTGGCTACCTACTGTGCCAAGGTTGCACACCAAACTAACTAGAGTACCTAGAGTTAAATGAGACAACACTTCTGGAATACTTGGAGTCACTCAATATTTACCAACTATATTTACATTTTCTCTACGTATTCTTGTATTTCCTGGCTTGAAGATAAATATGGCAATATATAATACTCATTGTCAAATAAGTTCAAAGTACTTTGCTTAACTAACATTTTTTATTTTTATAGTGCCTTAAAAAGAAAGTGGACATGTACTTAAAAAATATACATTACTAAGAATAACAAAATTGAAGGCTTGCCTAAGATTATAAAAATTTAAAAACAAATCAATAATTATACTTATTTTATAAATTATAAGACAACATTCTTAAAGTGAAAGCAATTGAAAAGAATCTTTGCATACAACACAAATTATAGAAGGTCACATACGTAGTATAGGCATGGAGAGAGGAGGAATTCTAGAGCTGTGCCATCCCATACGGTAGCCACTAGTCAGTCACGTGTAGCTATTTAAGATCTAATTTATTAAAATTAAATTTCAAGTGTGGCTACTATATTGGACAAAGCAAACAGAGAACATTTCCATCACTGCAAACAGTTCTGGACAGTGTTGTTCTAAAGTGGTATCTAGTGGGTTCTAGACTTGGGGAGACAGCCTATGTGGTAGGAATCTGTTACCAATTATCAAGATTTTCTGATCGGAACTATTTATAAAGTCATAATAGACATATATCCTAACAGTAACCCTTAGGCCTGGGAGTGTCTTACAAATCATACAGAAATACTCCTCTTTTGCTTTTTTTTTTTAATTGGGTCTGCCATATTCCCATTTGATTACAAGACTATACTGAATCAGCATCACTCCTCACTTGGCATGAGATGTTACCACAGTGCTACTGTGCTGCTCTCCTACAGTTTTCAGTGAGAACAGAGTCTATATTTGGTTTGTATAGGGACAGATCCTCCTGCACAGTCAAAACAATACCTAACCCTAATCTTTTTCAACATAGACTAAAACTACATTGCATGTTTAAATTTTCATTTCCCACCAGAGATTACAATCAACTATATCTTCTATGGCTTTTTTGTGACAGACTTTATTTGCAAAAGATTTTTTGATAGTAAATATCTGAAACTTGAAAGTCCTAACAATTAAGAAAGATAGATTTCTAAGTGTTTCAAAGACTTATTATTTTTTAAAAGAATTTTGTGGATTCAGAGACTAAGTTAAGCCTTACAGTTATTTTACATATTCAGACAAGTTTTTCATTTCACATTTTAAATCTGATCTAAGCTTATATATAATCATTTAATAACTTACTTCAAAATTAAGGTCTCGGATCAAGATATCTCCATTTGGCGTTGCTAAAGGAACATGATCAAATCTACAGAGGAAATTGATAAAAAATTACAATTTTATATTAAACACTAAGCAAACATAGCTGAACGAGAACGCTACTATACAGTTTAACAAATGTTTATGGTGCTAAAGAACTTTTCCTATACATACTTTATAATGTTATCAGCATTGATGATTTCTCCAGCACCAGGTATCAAGGGAATAACTTGTGCTCCTTCTTCAATACCTTAAGTGGAAAATAAGTATCAGAGCATCACATTACGTCAGCCAAAACTTAAACTATGTGACCTAGTGCATTCATATTTACCCCTTTCCTGTTGCGAGACCATTGTGCGCTCATATTTGCCTTGATTTAAATCCTTCAGTACTTGCATTAATTCTGTAATCCGAGCAGTAAAACTGAAATTAAAAAAAAAAGTCATAATGAAAACTCCAAAGGCCATCATATCTTTTACTATTATTTTTGTTATTTATTTGAGATGTAACTGACATATAGCACCCTGTGTAAGTTTAAAACTTTTATTCAAACTTAACTGAAATTTCTAAAATTACAATTTAATTTAAATGAAATAATCTAAAGAAGTCTCATCATCATAAAGTATGAGTGATAGTGTATGCATGCTTTATTATCATGTTTCAGTAGGAGAGCAGGAACATGAGGATAAAGGAAGAGGTTTCATAGGATCTCCACCTCAACAGATAATTACTTCATTAACAGGTGAGTCAAGAAGGTTGTTTGCCACTAGAATTTTAAGGTTTCTAGTAGATACTACACAAGGACTAGTATTAGTACATTCCTCAGACATAGGAAGTGTGGACCAAGTTCCTCCTGGAGTGAGAGACAGCCAAGTATAAAGTTAGCCTTCATGTGTGAGGAAGGCATTTATTACGTATATGCCAAATGTCTGCTACCTCCCTGCAAACATGGAGGATTCTTCTCTTTCCTACTCCGAAATGGGAGAAAAGATGACGTGTTCTTACTATTAGAAAGAAATCACTGTGGCAATAGAGAGAAATCAAAACTAATGCCAAGACATCGAGGAAATAAAAATAACATGATGGTCAAAGAGAAAGCAATCTACATCAAAGAAACAAAAGAGAACTTTTCTGTGAAAATCAAGCAGAAACCTCCTGAAGGAACAGAAGCACCCCATCTACCACGAACCGTAAAGGCCTAAGAAAAGTTATTAACAAGTAGGAAGAATGTTCGCATTCTCAAGAGAAAGAGACTCCTCATAGTAGTTGACAATCTCCTCCATCTTGCCATGAAGACCTAAACTGCCATGGAAGAGGAGGAATAAAGAAGAAATATGCGCAAGAGTCACAGGTCTGGGAAGGATCAGAAGCGATCCAATTTCTTCAGATGTACTTTTTACATTATGGTGTTTTTTTATGCCACATCAAGCCCTTTGTACTAGAGCTTAAAATACTGAAATACTTAATTCCACGTTACAGTCTAAGAACAATTTTACTAGACAGAATGACCATATTTGCAATTGCATCTACAGATACCACAAGGTGACTTTTCACTTCTTTCCCCATTAAAATCAACTTCATCTTTATCTTACAGTGGAGGACAAAAAAGTTCAAATACAAAAATTCTATTCATTAACCTAATTTTCCATGAATTAAGAAAAGACTGCCCTGACTTAACATTTTCTAACTTACCGAATACTAGTGTCCATGGAGCAGACAGCTTGAGAACCACTAACCTGGTTGAAGACTCAAAACAGCTCTCTTAAGGAAACATGAAAAGCTCCCTCTCAGAGAAAAACCTTCCTTAATTTTCCTATCAAAATCAACTTGCAGGAATAGGAAATGGGGCTTCAGTTGCCCCTTACCTTAACCTCAACTGGGCACAATCATTAAGTATAACATATTTTTAAAACTTATTTTCTGCAATTGCTCAGTATTACTAATCTTACTTACCCAGCCAATCTAGTCATTTCACGGCCAGCCAAAACTATCCGACCCAGAGCTTGAGACATTCGCAAAAGCATTCTTCCACTTTGGTAGTAATCCTTAAAGAGAAATAAATACTAGTTTTCACTTACATTTCTAAGACTAAAAACTAGCTTTTATTTGTTTTTATATTTAAATTTCAATTTATTATGACTCTGATTACTAATACTTTACCTCTAGAAGTTCTGAATGTGTACTCTTGAGATGTCGAGGATGAGACAAATCTAGGAAAGGACGACTTACAACTAGGTAACCAACAACAGTGGCAAGATCTGAAACAAAACGTTAAGATTTAAACATTAACAATACTTCGCTTTCTCCGCAAATTTCATTCCACTATCTCTTTTAAAGCATACTTACATTTGGCAACTATGCTATCAATGAAGCCCATAGAAAACCGAAACAAAATGAAATTATGGAGATGTTCCACCTGGCAGAAAGCAAATACAAAAAAATTTATATTTTATGTGTATGTAAAAATATGAATCTACCCTGAAAATAAAAAACTGCATGATTTATTTATTCCACAAATACTTACTGAAAATTAAAAAATTATATAATTTATTGATTCCACAAATATTGCCTATGGTTTCTGATTATACTGTACATTACATTTCATGCACAATACTTATCACAGAGCAGATGCCAAATACTTTATGAAACCATTTTTATGCAAACAGAATGGAAATTACATTTAAATGTTAATGTGGTATCATTTGTATATAATACTGTATTCACAATACTATCAGATACATAAATACTAAAACTGATCAATAATCAAAACAACAACAATAAAACAGAAGGATGAGCTAATTTAGGTAAAACACTAGCTGTCTAGATTGGCACTCAGTGCTTTGCTTTAGTTGGAGACATCTGGTCTCTGCTTTCCCCAAGAATCTTACTACACTCGATCTGAACCAAGTGCTAATGTCATCAATGCTGTTCAGCCCTAGTTTGCAGCTTTAATCAAGCACGCACTACCTCAAAATTACAAGTCTAAAAATGTTTTATATTCTGCCTTTTCAATGTTCTCAACTTTTCCATCTATCAGATTATTCAAGGCCCTGCATGATCTGGTACTGGGCTCTATCCTAAACTTCATCTGCTTCTATGTTATTCCTTCTCACTGAGCTCCAGAAATATTGGTTTCTCAAACTGCCTTAAGGTTTTCCTCTTGTTGTTCCCTCTGCCAGGAATATTGCTGCTGTCCTAGACAGTTCTATTTTGTGACTAACTCCCTCATTCCATGTGGGTTTCCGATAAAACGTCACCTCCTCAAGAAAGACCTTCTTGCCATCCTACCTAAAATAGCTATGCAACCTCCCCATCATACTGTACCATTTCATCCCATTTTATTTTTGGTCATAGAATTCATTACTACCCAGAATCATATAAAATATTCAGTTGTTGTTTTTTTGTCTCCTCCACTAAAATGTGAGTTTCCTGAGTACAGGGTGGCTTCCTCTTACAATCTTTTGCAAAAGCACAATGACTGCAACATTTATTCAATGAATGCCATGTGTTACATGCTGTGCTCAATGCTGGAGACACAACAATGAATAAAACAGACAAGGTCCCTGAGCTCATGAAATTTACATTTTAATGAAAGAGACAAACTAGGAAACAAATAAGATAAATATAAATTGCAATACATTTTTTAAGGAAACAGATCATTAAATTGGGAAGTAACTGGTGGAGGCCATTTCAGACAGACTAACCAGAGAAAGCAAGGCCACAATAAGTTGTTAACTTTGGACCTAAAATCTAATGGATAAGAATAAGCAAGCCATGTTCATCAGCAAGCTTGATGAACAGCAGTTCCCTGGAAAAACCTTAAATGCATTTTATCAGTGAGCACAATCAAAGTTCAGTCATGTTAAATCTAAATAAGACAAAAATCCAATTTCTAAAATTATTTTTTTTTTAAGATTTACTTATTTATTTTAGGGAGGAAGAGGGAGAGACAGAGAGAACATGAGCATATGTGAGTGGGGGGGAGGAGCAGAGGGAGAGAATCTTCAAGCAGACTCCCTCTTGAACACGGAGCCCAGATGTGCTGCTCAATCCCACAACTCATGAGATCGTGACCTGAGCCAAAACCAAGAGTTAGACGCTCAATTGAGCCACCCAGGCACCCCTGAAATCATTTAAAATGACTATTTCTTTAAGCTTTTTAAATCACCTCAATATATATTTAATTTTAAATTTAATTTCACAAGCTTCCACTAAAATGTAAGCTCCTTAGAGGCAGGATTAATTTTAAATTAATTTCACAAGCTTCCACTAAAATGTAAGCTCCTTAGAGGCAGGATTTTGTACACCATGTCCACCACTATTATTACTAGCACCTGGAACAAGCACAGGCATCTAGATGGCACTCAATATCTTTTAAATGAAGTAATAAAATTACTTGAATTCAAATTTTCCAATTGGCAAGAAAATAAAAACTGATATATGTATAGTTTCTACAAGAAACAATTTTTGTTGTTTTTTTTTTTATTAACATATAAGGTATTATTTGTTTCAGGGGTACAGGTCTGTGATTCATCAGGCAAGAAACAATGTTTTTAACTCTAAATCAAGGGTCAACAAACAATGGCCCACAGTCCAAATCCCAGGCTGCCATTTATTTTTATAAAAAAGTATTATTGGAACATAGCTACACCCACTTATTTACACAGAGTATATGGCTACTTTTGTCAATACAGACCATAAGGTCTGAAAAAGCCTGAACTACATATGTACTATCTTGTCTTTTATAGAAATAGTTTGCTGACCCCTACTTTAAATAATAACCATCATAGTATCTTCAAGAATCCTACAGAAACAAAAGAATTTATCACTAAATAAAACATCTAAGCAATCTCTAAAAATACACTGACAATTATTTTAATAAATCAACCTATATTTGTAACTGGGAAGCTTAATATATTGATAGGATAGTTTTTATTCTTTTATTTTTTATGAAAATACAGTACAAAAATACTTCATAGTTACTTAAAAATAAGTATCTTAAAGATTAAAAATATATACCTATATAGATAGATATAGATACAGATCAGCATAGGCCAAAAAATTAAATCTTTCCATAAATACATGAGCCTCAAGCATGCTATCTTACCAGTTTTCGGAAGACCGAATGGATTGTCTGCTTTTCTCTCTTATTCCCATTGTAAAAGGCAATTTCTTCACTATTAAAGAAAATAATTTAGTAAGTAATTTTAATATTATCAGTGCCTGAAAAATCATTGAAATACAGTTATTTTATGACAATATTTTATTTAAATGGACACTTAAGCTTAATGGGTGCGTGTGGCCACAGTCCTGTACTTGAGACCCTGCTCCTAGCTCAGCTGATCAGAGGGCACAGAAATACACACCTAACAGGATCACAGACTGCACAGCAGCCACATGTTGTGTATGCCATATATAGAGCCTGGCTGGAAAAGATGTGCTGGGCTAGTTCTCAGAAATTTAATTAATTGAATTTCTTTAATAAGAAATAAGAAGGAAGTTGCTATGACATTAGGAAGGCAGGGCTGGGACAGCCATTATAGATGACAAATGGGAGTACAGACCCCAGGAGGGAGAGGAGAACACCACAGCTAAGAGAAGCTACGGAGTGATGCCATGCCATACAGCCTCTGAAAGACTCAAAAGCAAACCAAGTCTGAACGAGTTCACAGTGCCAGCTTCAGGAGCCCCGGCTGCACAGTCGTTCTTATGCTGGGAATCCCACCATATCCTCACAACAACTCCCCTTTTCTTGAGCTGGCCTGAATGGGTCCATAAGGGCCACAAGAATCTTGACTAGAAGAAAGGGGGCATTCTTACAGATGAAGAAAGGTTCAGTGTATTAAGACAAGTCTGTCAAAGTCATACAGCTAGCTAGTCAAGCAGCTGAGATTGTAACTCACATCTGATTCTAGAGTCTAGTCTTTCCACTCCCTATTCAATACGATGTAAAATTCCCAGAAAAGTAACTCTAACAGCAAAGTAAAGATTTACATAGGAGTCTAGAGGGTACAGTTAAAAAGCCTTCGATAAACACCCATTATTTCTTTAAAGCCTCTTTTTTCCCCTTAAAAATGTATGTGAATTTTATATTCTACTCCAAAATGTACCTGCATTTTTTTCCATTATAAAAACAAGGTAGCTCTTGCCTCAACCCCTTCAAACAAAATTAACTTTGTATAAAGATGAATCATGTTCGACCTGTGTTTCACCATTTCCTTGACACAACAACACAGAGCCCCAGAGTATCACAATTCCAGTTTAAGAAACAATTCTATACCTATAATTACTTTTCTCACTTCCTTCTACCTCCTCTGCATGTTTAAGCCTATGGAGGAAGATGAGATGAGCATTCTAATTCTGACTCATTTTAGCCCCAATCTAAAACCTGAAAGGGCAAAAACAACCCAGAATACTCTAGCTGCCTATTCATCACTGATTCTCTTCCACATCCTTCTTCCTATGTAAGAGAACTCCAATTTTCTTAGTTACCCATCTATCCCTTCCTATGCACCCAAATGGTTTAGGAATGGCCTCAACCCCATCTACGAGGAATGAGTTCCATTTGGTCTAAGCCAATCACTTGCCTGTGATTGCTTAAGGCATGGGCAAGTGATCATTCTGGCCAATGAGAGGTGAAACAAAGTCAGGGGTGGGGCTTCTGGGAAAGTTGCCTGCTCTCTTGAAGAGATGGCCTGTTTTTATTTCTGGGCTTTTTATAGGGGAGGAAGACTAGTGAGATCTGAAATTGCTTTTGCCATCTTGTGATCATAAGAAAAATTAGGCTGAGGAAAGGGGCAACATACAAAGGAAGGCTGAGCCAAGAGAACATCAAAGAGCCAGAGCCCTGATCATGTTGTGCCTGGAATGGGGCTATCTTAAGAGTTCTTATGTCAAGTAGTAAATGTCTTTATTGTTAAGCTACCCGAGTCAGGGTTTCCTGTTTCTTGCAAAAGAAAGCATTCTAGCTGATACCATCTTTCATTCACTTGGCAAATCACCTCTCCACTCAACCGTCTACTCCTCCACCTCCCTACAGCACAAAACCCTATTTAAAACTGGTACCATTTTAGCAACTTATATTGCTAAAAATAAAGAAAGGAAATAAAGGAAGAAGGAACTGTTAAAAGAGTAATCTTCTAAGTAATTTTGTAAATGCTTTAGGGTACTAAATAAAGATTAGGACCCTCAAAATGACTTAAAGTTTACAGATCAATACATGAGAAAATTTACTGAGTACCTACTACATATCAAAACCTATGCTGGAAGCTTTGTATGTATTCCATATTTAATCCTCACAATAGTCCTATATTCTCTATTATAAACAAGTAAAGTAAAGCTATAACTTGCCAGAAGTCATATAATATATAATTGATAAGTGGAGGAGGCAGATTTTGAAACTAGTCAGGCTGGCTCCAAAGCCTACTACTTTTTCTTCCCATTTTGGAAACTATCTGGAAAATAGGTAGACACACATGCAGTGAGACTGAATTACTGAGCATACACAGTCTCAAAATAAAAGTATTTGTGGATAAACAGAGACAGAATTTTCTTTTTTTATTTTATCTGACAGAGACACAGAGAGAGAGGCAACACAAACAGGGGGAGTGGGAGAGGGAGAAGCAGGCTTCCCGTCTAGCAGGGAGCCTGATGCGGGGCTCGATCCCAGGATCCTGGGATCATGACCTGAGCCGAAGGCAGACGCTCAACGACTGAGCCATCCAGGCGCCCCGACAGAATTTTCTTTGAAAAAGTATTATAAGTAAACTTGAATTTGAATTGTATTTTGAGTGTGTTTAAAGTGAAATTAACAGAAAATTAGTCAATCAAAGAGATGAAGAGGTGAACCAGGGATACTACACAGTTAAGAAAAAGAGAAATGCTGAAGATTACTACTTTATAAAACTGGTATTTTTCATAATGTATTATTCAAAAGAGGTAAATACACACACACACACACACACACACACAATTTTGTAACAGTGCCTTCCAGACTTTTTGGAGTTAACTTATATGACATCAATATCCATAAAAACAAATTTTTAGTACAGCCAAATTTAATACATTTCTTCTTACCTGTTTGTGATGAGCCGGGAATTAACGAATCTATACTCTCCCTCATACTTTTGCTCAGTTATTGTCATTTTACCAATGGGTCTTCTAAGTCGAGTTAGGAGTAGCCCAGAAACAATCAAGTAGGCCATCATACTTGTTGGGCCCTATTATTATTGGAAGAGAATATACAAAGTTCAAGGATATCATAATAAATTCACTGGATGCAACATGCACAATTTCTATAAATAACTCCAGTGACTTGGCTAATTTTTCCCCCTTAATTATTTCTTTTTTGGGAAAATACACACTGGGCCTTCACACTTTCAACTACTCATCTATTCTGTTCCTCCTCCAACACTATATCTCATCCCCAACTCTCCTGAATTTGCTGACCTAAAAACTCCTAATTGCGGGCACCTGGGTGGCCCAGTCGGTTGAGCATCTGCCTTTGGCTCAGGTCATGATCCCCAGGTTCGTGGGATCAAGCTCCGAGTCAGACTTCCTGCTTGGCTGGGAACCTGCTTCTCCCTCTCCCTCTGCCTGCCATTCCCCCTGCTTGTGCTCGCTCCCTCTCTCTCGTGCTCTCTGTCAAATAAATAAATAAAATCTTTTTAAAAATAAAATAAAATAAATAAAAATAAAAACTCCTAATTGCAGTCCTCACTCTTCCTATGGCATCTAAAACTCTTCTGATGGAACTCTACTTGATATTCCCTTAAGACTCCACAGACACTCTCAGACTTCTTTTTTTGCCTTCTCTTGGAATGTTAATATTCCCTGAGGTTTCTTCCTTAGATCTTTCCTCCCAAATTTTTATCTCTACTCCCATCACTCTTAAGAATCCAAGATAGTATTTCCAAGTAAGTACCATCTATCCTCACCTCACTACTCTGTAGGGCTTCAAGCTGAAGTCCCCCAAACAAGCTCTACCCGCCTTTCCCCTCTCCTACATCTTCCTTGCAGCTGCCATACCTTCTAACGTGGTGAGTAACCTCATCACCTATTGACCAACCCAAGAGAGAAGCTTTAAGCTGACCTCTCCAAGCTCATCACAGGCACTTCCCTCACTCCCATCTATATCCTATGTCCTGCCATACTGAAAAAACTATTTCCTGAACATGCCATTCAATGAAGTTGGTATTATGCCTGGCAAGCCTGACATATCTAATGGACACCTACTCATCCTCCTCAGAGCAACTCAAATAACACCTCCAATTCTTCCGGACACTAAATATTTTATTCAAACTTCTGTTACTTGACTTATCATTCTGCATTATAATTGTCTGAATGTCTATTCTTTCACTAGATTGTAAACCTTCTTCAGCTGGAACTGTGTCTTACTCATCTTTTTATCCCCACTACCTAGCACAACATGTGTGGGCTATAATTTGTATTCAATATTTTTTAATTAAATATGATTGATTCAATCATTTCAATAGTCAATGCAAGAATGGGCAAAGGAGAGAACTAAAACAGTTTCTACCTTTGAGAAATGCAGAATCAGATAACAGGAATACATGGAGAGATATTTAGGTATTATAAAAATGTAGCAAGTACCATAAAAATATCGCAGCACAAAGATAAGAGGGATTAGGCCTATTCACTTGCTTATAGTAAAAACAAGGGTAGCAGAAGGTTAGGACGGTAGATAAGAAAATTCAAATAAAAACCTACTTTCCCCAGTGTTCTGGAAAGTAGCAAAAACTACTATATAAATTATATATTAATCAACTACAAGATGTGTATGCATACACATGTACATATATACACAGTACAGTCATAGTATTACATGGTTGTGTAATAAATATGTAAGAGTAACATCACATATTACATGACTAAAGTTATATTTCAATGAGAATACTGAGACAAAATTTAAGGGTCATTCTTACCAACACAAATAAGAGAGACAGGGTAATAAGGCTCATGAGAGAGTCAACCACTTATATAATTATAAAATGACATATTATATTAAAAAACCATTATATCTAAAGGCATTGCTGATATTTTAAAATTCAAGTTTCATATTAAAATGGCTGCATCCAAATCTCTTTTTAGACATTACTTTACAACAATAAGTACTTGGATGTCAATGTTTAAGCACTTCTGGTTATTAATGCCACAAAAATTTTCCAAATATCTGACTTAAGGAAAATTCAAACACCAAATTAGAGTACTTTTTGAAGTCTCTAATACAGTATTATCTTATAACTAGACTTTATTAGGTACATGTTGTAAAAACACATTCTTTGAGATACATAAAAATTCCTACAAACAATCCAGCTATTTACAACACAGTACTACAGCAATTTAAAAGATAGATTAAACTCACCTGTGCTCCTATTGCACTTGTTAACTTGAAGATATACAAAACTATGTCTAAAAATGGCTGTAAATATTAGAAGATAAAGAATTAAAAAGAGGTAGATTGTGTAGATTGGGGATAACTAATAAAACACAATAAATATAAAATGCTACTCAACATTTAACACGTAATTGTCAACATGGAGAGTTCCCATCATATATAATGTACTATAAACAGTATATAGATCAACAAATACATAAAGAAAATGGTTCTTATTCTCAAGAAACTTAAAATAGAGACAGCATGACCAATGTCTACTGACCAACAAGGGGAAAAACATTTACCATTTTCCAACAACTCAGGTAGTTCTACTATGACAATTAACCATTAGTAACATAGTAATTTCTCAATGCAGTGTAAAGACAGTGAATAAAAAGGACCTGAGATGTAACCTCAAACCTAGTACCAGCTTTTCTGGTTTCTATATATCTACACCTATAAAACGAATGGTTCTTCCTGCCCGTAATATTGTTTAATTCTATTACTTTATCACAACATCCATATGTTAAAATAATCGAATGAGCCTCTAATTTTCTGATATAAAACTCAAGCTTCTAGAACTAAAACAAGACATTAATACACTGCTCCTTACACACAGAGACAACTCAAATGACATACCAAAAGTTTGTACATATTTTGAAGTGTTTTTCAAAAAACCCCCATTATATTCATTCACTTTAAGTCTATAGCCACCCCTTTCTGCTGGCTTCTATGAAGATTAACCTGTTCTTTTTTGCCTTAAAAATTATCAAGAAGCTAGACATACTTTTAAAATGTAAGTACATTTAAAAGTTGACAAAAATGACTCATCATTTAAGTCACAGATCAAACAATATGTTAAAAACAGTAAATATACAAGCCCACTACAATTATTTTATATTTTCCCTATTGCCAATGTGACAAGACCTGAGCTGTAGAGTTGCTCAAGTGCCAAGATGTAAAGAATACATAACAATGTCTAAAGAATTACACAAAAATTTGTATATATACTCCCCCGCCCCTACACACACAGACAACAAACTTCAAAATGTGGCAATGGGAGCAGAAAAGAAGGCTGAATTAATCAATAATTTAGAGTTGTCGGAGTTCCTAGAGTATGGAATCAGTTAGCAAAGGCTTCTGGAAAGCTGAATAAAAAGTTTGCCATGAAGTGAAAAAGAACCCTAATAATGGGCCTGTCATGAGGGGGAAACTCTTATGGATATACGGCACTTCTCTAAGAATTGCCTGTCCTCCCTCCATCCACATGGTAAAAGCAGGAGCATTCCTATTCTTTACAATGTGACCCAGCCCCTTGTAGAGAGTTCTTGTGTCTAGCAGTGGGTAGACTGGGCATCTGATCAATTGTGGCCAGGGACAAAGATACTATAATTGGTCCACCCTAAGACAAGCTCCCACCCCAGACCAAGAGCAGCCATGTGGATTAGAGTAGGAAACAGGGCATCTAAGATGAAGAGGCGAGGAAATGCTGGGTAGATGATCTTGCCGGTGCCCCATACATGTCCCAGACAAGGCAGGAGGTAATGGCAAAGAAGAGGACTTAATGAGAAGACTACAGCAAAAGCTGTGAAGGGTGGTGAGATATAAGATAGCAAGATGAGGAAGAACTCAGGAAACTGGCAGGAAGAAACCTGGGTAAGGCCTATCCTCAGTCCCAAGAGCTCTGACAATATTCTGGGGTGGGGGTGGGGGGAAATAGAAATTAGAAAACTGAAATCCAACTAGCATCTTGTGAAGACTTTTTGGCCATTACTCAAATGATCTATTAGAATTAGAGATACTGAAGCACAGAAATGGACAGGAAGAAGTCCCAGCCTAGTGTTACAGATATGGAACTGGAAACATAAACTGACGGTCAATTTCTAACAATTGCCACAAGTCCACATGTCAAGTGACAAAAATTCAGATTTCTGTTTTTACTGAAATCAGCCTGCAAAATTCACTCAAAATCTTTATAAGACACTAAATTCTTCATTCTTGGCCAAAACACCTCACAAAAATAATAAAGAAAATTAAATAACTGTAGTTAAAACTATTATAACAACTCTAATTTTCTTACGAAAGCACTTAGTTATATGCTGTTATGTCCATCAAATCAATTCTATATAAATTTGCTAAGATTCAAAACTCAACAAAGTAACAAATAATTTTTAAAAAGAAAATAAAGAAACTTACCTTACTAAGATTTGAATACAGATCAACTACACTGTTACAAAACTTTTCTACATCTTGTGTAAGCAGCTGGTCTGGATTGGCTATCCTGTTGTCCAGATTTCCCATTTTATAATATGTGAAAGCTCTAAAACAGGTGTAAGAAAATGACATTAGAACTAATGATTTTAAAAACAAAAAAATCACATTCTAGCACATACTGCAAATTCATAGAAACGGAAAAGTTTGGAGCTGGGAGAGGCCTTAAAGACTGTCCTTACTTTAGAGACAAGAAAGCAAGTCCGGAGAAGGATGACTTGCAAATTAAAGGAAGAGCCAGGATTAGAGTCTAAATTGCTGAGGTCTTTGCCTACATGCTTCTGGGTCTAAGAGAACTTCCTTGAAAAATATATCCAATACAAAAGAAAAACTTCTATCTGATATCATAAGCATTTCTATTCAATTCAAGTATTTTTAATATAAAAATAGGTTATCACTTACTGGAGATACTCCTCATAGAGGTATTTAGTTAGTCTTACTCGGAAGCACAGTTTGAGCTCATTTAACCCAAACTTCAAGAAGTTATTAATTACAGAGATCTGAAACAAACAAACACATATTACTGGTTTTACTACATTTCTACTTGTAAAATTGTAATTTATTTCTCTAGCATTGGCTCTGTTCCCAAATCCTATGATTTTTATAACTGATAGTCCAAATTGATATAATTCAGTTCTGTCTTACTCAGTGTACAAAGATAAAAGAGAACATGCTAAACCAAATGCAATTGGCTATATTATGCTGATATATTAAAACTCTACTTGAAACTCAATTTTACAATATGTTCATATCATTAATTAGGAGAAGCATCTTGATACTTCTTTTGTAAACAAACAAAAAGCCAAATCTGTCCCCTTTGGATCCAATGCAAAAGAGTCCTGACATTTATGTTTGTATCTTCTGTTTCCTACTACAAGCACTACGACCCTAGACAATGAAATTCTAGGTGCATTTGTTTAAAAAAATATTATAAATTTCATACCAACTAATACCATTTCCAGATTATTTCTAAAGTCATCTTTACTTCTCTTTTCCATCATTATATTGAAATTAATTCTTCCATAGTTCCAAACTCACATTTACATAAACATTTTCTCAAGAAAACAATGGTTGTCTGCTGAATCTCGATCTTTTAATGACATCTACACTTATCTCAATTTTTCTAAAGGTCTAAAAGCCATGTGCATGTATCCTCAAGCTTTATTAAATCTCGGACATATTTTCTAATTAGCTGGATTTTATAATCAAGCTTTTTTTTTTACTTCCATATTTATAGTACTAAAATTCTTATAGTGGCAGTAAAACAAAGAACCAAGCTAAGAATATCACTTATGATTTAACCAAACACTGCCTTTTATTTTTAATAAATTCAGATAATAAATTCCAATTTCACTTCAACTACGTTAGTGCTTCAAATTATTGTAATAGTTTATGGCCTAAAGCAATGGTTCTCAATCAGGGTGATTTTGCCACCACACCTACCCGCACCTCAGCCTCCTCACGACATTTGGCAATGTCCTGGAGACATCTTGGGTTGTTAAAACTGGGGGAGGGGCACTACTGCCATCAAGTAGGATGCTACTAAACATCAGAGAAACCCTGGCCTAAAGGTTAGAACGAAACAACACACAGGGACACATCCACATATGTATACAATGAAACTGAACCCAACCTAATAACTCCTGTCTTACTATCTAGTATAAAGGTTTTACATTGA
This sequence comes from Phoca vitulina, assembly GCF_004348235.1. NCBI lineage: Eukaryota > Metazoa > Chordata > Mammalia > Carnivora > Phocidae > Phoca > Phoca vitulina. Next base: position 23,393,901 of record NW_022589705.1, read on the forward strand.
AAAATTCTGCCAAAAGTTACAAAACTAAACTTGAAGTAGGAACTTAGTATCATAAATCTTTAAAGTCAACTTAAGAAGTAAAGAATCTCTGAAGATTTTTTTAGTAAGATCCAAATTTTTCCCTATGTAAAGATTTTTAAAGAATTCCACTTACGAGAGGCATGGCAGCGATGAAGTTGAATAAGTATCTCCTGAAATCTTTCCTGCTACGACCAATGATACCACTGCAAACCACCACATGCAATGCATTAGTTGCAAAAGAAGCAATATTTAACACTAAGAAAACCTGTAAAGCTCTACAATTACTCTTGGAAGTTTTTATTGACTCAGAAGAATCAATAAGAAAAAAGAGGCTGAAAAACATTTTCTTGCAGAAACATGTTTCCAACTTTTGAAATTTGATCATTTGAAAGAGGCTTCTTGAAAATCAACTCTCTAAATAGCAAAATTAAATAACAATGATTTCCTTAGTTCTTTCCTTCGTAGAAATGGTAAATTAAAAAAACTGCGGCTGCCACAAAAGGGGTTTTAACAACTTTAGAGAGCCAGCAATGGGTTAAAATGGATGAAATAAACTAGTGTTTGTTTTTAAATATTTTAATATCCTGATGCTCATTTGGATGAACTAATGGCAGAGATAGCCTGAGAGATCAGCAAACTCTCACTGTAAAAGGTCAAGAGTAAATATTTTAAGCTTTTGTGGGCCAGAAGGTCTCTGTTCCAATTATTCCGTTCTGCTGTTGCAGAGGAAAAACAGCCAAGAATGAGACTGGCTGCATCCTAATAAAATTTTCCCAAACAGATGGCAGTGGGATTTGGCCCGTGGAGCCTTATCTGCTGACACGAGGACTAAATTCTAAGTCCTCTCTGGTAGACTAGTGGGGTTCCTTAGAGCCTCAGAATGGTTCTCCAGAGGCTTCAGATCTGTTATTACACTTCAACTAGACCAAGTCCTCTTTTATGTTCTTATTTTACATATTTATCTGTTCTAAAAATATCCATTAAGAACTTATTTAAGTAAGAATTCCACTACTTTTTGAAAACCATTATATCATCTAAGTAAAGGATCTCTGAGTACCATATATCTATGATCTACGAGAAAGATAGAACTTATCTGATCACATATCTTTTTTCAAAGAATGTTTATTAACATTCACAAATGTAAGTAAAATATATTTTGAAAAACACTGCACTAAATGATTTACACCTGGCTCCACATGCCAAAAAAATGATACGGTATCGGATATAGAAATAATCTGATTTTTATGAGGGAGTAGGTGAATAATGCCAAGTAATGTTAACTGGTCTTTTAGAGCAAAGAAGATGCATGGTCAAGTAAATTTGAGAAAACCTGGGTTAAACAAAGCTAACACATGTCTTTATCAAAGACCTTCTCAAAGCTCTTAACGTAACATAAAACTTGTGCATTAAAACTCTCTGAGAGGGCTCTGTAGCACGGATCATTTCCTCTGCCATCGCTGGCATTCCATAGAACATACTTTGGGAAATGCTACTTTAGACTGATAGGAAAATTAATAGTCCAATTTTGATAGAAGTGCTAAATAATTTTTTTTTACCTAAGTTGAACTAGAAAAAAGCTACAATAGAACCACATAAAAATGTTGTTTCTAGAAATAAGAATATTAAAAAAATAAGAGCAATTAAGACAGTGCAAAAAGTTTAGAGGTTTAGACTAAAATTGTTTGAACCAAACTTCACATAAAACCAAAGTGCTTTAGTGCTGCCCACGCTGTGAAACACACACGATTAGAAAACTTGGTAAAGCACATGCTATCACTCAGCAATGGTTTACCACTGGGGCAGCAGCTATAAATTTAAAAAATGGTTTCTTGAATAAAGCCTTATTTCTGCTTATTATTCCGCTGCAAAAGAAAAATAATAATCAAGAGTAATTTTACAGTTTATATCCTATTACTTCTAAAACATGTAAGGATCTTTATAAAAGATAATTTGGTGATTTTAAAATGCCTGTAGTCAAATGGGTGAAAATAAAATAAATCTCTATAATTACATTATAGCAGCAACAAGGTAGGAGGGATTCTCCTCCATATCATGGAATTTCCAGGTTCTACCTTAAAGAAGGAGTCTGTCCTATTAAAATTTGCCCATACTCCACAGTCTTTAGCGACTGCTAACAAATAAGCCTAAAAGATGTAAAGGATATTAAAATGTACATTAAGGACCAGAATGACTTTCTTTCAGACTTTTATGTAGCAGAAACAGATGAATCTAAACCTCTTTGGGAGAAGCAACAAGGGAAAAACAGAAAAATCAATTTATAATGTAGCTTTAGTAGCACGTTAGAGTTGTGTTATTTTTCAAATAAAAATGCTCCATATTGTGAATTCATATGTTTAAAAATGTTAAATTTAACCAAATATCAAAGATCTCATACAAAGAAGCTCAAAAATATTTATCAAGGAGAAAGTTAACAATTTATTTTAAAATGACTGTTTCACAATTGATGAATATGGGTTAAAAGTATATGGAAGTGGGGCACCTGGGTGGCTCAGTCGGTTAAGTGTCTGCCTTTGGCTCAAGTCATGATCCCAGGGTCCTGGGATCGAGCCCCACATCAGGCTCCCCGCTCAGTGGGGAGCCTGCTTCTCCCTCTGCCACTCCCCTGATTTTGTTCTCTCTCTAATAAATAAATAAAATCTTAAAAAAAAAATTTTTTAAGAGTATATGGAAGTTCTTTGTACAGTTTCTGCAACTTTTCTGTAAGTTTAAATAGTATCAAAATAATGTTTTTTAGAAACTCTTAAATAGTCTTTTTCATTTTTTTCTTTACCTCGTATCTAAATGTTAAAACTGAGTACCCAACAAATTGATTACTCTGTCTAGTAGAATTACAAGCTGGCTTATGCTAGCTAATAACCTTCCTCTTGTCCATCATCACCAGTTAATGTACCACCTACTCTTGGCAATGCATTTTCTCCAGGACATTAAGACTACGAGAAAATTAAAATGAGCATCTATTCAATTAAAGTTGGAAATCCCTAGTTTAGAAGAGCAAATATTATTCTTCGGATTACAAAAACATGAAGTCACAAAATGTGAATAGAAGGGAAAAAACTTTAAAAAATAAAGTACTCTTCTATACTATACCAAGGCTGTGCAAGGTTCTTTATATGTAATATGCGACTTTCTACACAGATAGCTAATATGATGCTTACAGTGGATATAACCTGCATATTTTTGCTATTAACAATGCTATATTTGGGGAGCCTGTATTTTTATTAACAGATATGGTACCTAGATAATAAAGTCATCAAAGGAAAAAATACAAAATTTTATAATCATGTAAAAGGGCATATATGCCTTCTCTACATTATACAAAGGATTCAAATTACTTATGCACATAGCTCATATAAGCAGAACTTAGCAATAAAGTTGATCTTCCAAAGCTGATATGCTAGCAGCAACGAATAAACACTTCAATTATGTTTATGGCAAACTTCTTAAAATTTGTAAGAGGATGCCTCACTAGGGCACATACAAAAATGACGAGACACTCTCTCTGAACACCATTCAGGGAGGCCAATCCGTAAGCCCTCCACTTGGCTTCTAGCAAGTTTTTCAGCCCTTCACTTTTAAAGATGAATAGACAGGCAAGAGTGACAAACTTGAGGAAAGCCTCTAACATGAACAACAAAAATGAGAACAAAGGCCCAAGAAAAAATAAACAATGCAGGAAGCTACAAAAAAAAAAAAAGTTCACATACTTGCAAGAATGATTGCTCTAAAACTGGACATCCATACAAACAGATAACTCTTGGAAATAAAATGATGACAAATACAAATCACTGGATAATAAAGTAAAAAGAAATTTCCTAGAAAATGTCAGAGATGAAACAGTAGAGAAATTATAAGATAATCAGGTGATCAGCCTAGGGTTCCAACACTCAAGTAATAAGAATTCCAGAAAAAATACAGAAAAAAATGGAGAGGAAGAATTTTTTAAAAGCACAAGAAAATTTCTCAGAATGCAGAATGAGTTTCTCAATTGAAAAGAGCCCACCTAGTGCCCAGCACAATGGAAAAAAACAATTCACAGCGACATTCAGTAAAATTCCTAAACACTAGCAATACATCAACAATAAAAAAAAATGATCATAAAAGCTTCCACGGGGGTTAAAAACAGATCCACTGTGAAGGAAGGGCAAGCGGCACAGGAATGGGCCTCCACACCCAATACGGCAGCTAGACTAGCAGTGTTTAACCATGGGTGCACATTAGAATCACTGGGATGTTTCAAAAACTAATGACTAATTGAATCAGAATCTCTAGGGGTGGGCCCAGGTATTAATCGTTCTCAAAATTCCCCAGATGATTCTAATCATCCTGCAACCAAGGCTGAGAACTGCTGAGCTCTACAGAAGACAACAGGGTGATGCTTTCAAAATTCTAACAAAAAATGATTTCCAAGTTGGAATGTATAAATATAGCTAAACTATCAATCAAGTATAAGAGTTCAGGTCTCAAAAATTTACTTCCATTGTGCCCTTTCTCAGAAAAACACTGTACGTGCCAAAATGAGAAAGTAAACTAAGGAAAAGGAAGACAAAGGATTCAGAAAACAGGTTATTTAACACAAAAGAGAAAGATAAAAGAAATTCCCAAGATCATAATTAAAGCAAAATCAAACTGGATTGCTCTTTAATGGGCTTAAAGTGCAATCAATACAGATCAGGACAGAAAGACAAGAAACTATCAAGAGGTATAGGGTGGCGTGGTAATAGACAAAAATCAAAAGCTCACCTGGTGTGTATGACCATATTACAATACTGAGATTTTACAGTGTTGTCAATAAGCTTGAGCTGAATTAGTAAGAAGTAGGCAAAGAACTAAGGCACAAACAAAAACTTGTAATTTTTAAGTGCCAGGAAAAACAAAAAGTTGTATATCAAAGAAACTACCAAAGTACAGAATGTGGCTCAGTGGTAAACAGGCAAAATCATGTAAACAATAAATTCTGACTTAACAAAAAATGTGACAAAAAGTAAAACACAAGAGGATGGGCATGGGTAGGAGTATAAAAGAGCTAATTCTCATCTTGCAAAGTAGGAAATAAATGCATACTCTCTAAAACTGAAAAATCTAGGACAGTAACACAAGTTACACTGAAATGCAGAGGTAGAGATGAACAGTAAAAAGAAAACAACTGGCTCCGGGAATGGAAGTTACAAGTGGAAGAATGGGGCACAGAACTGATGTGTTTGTGATTAAGTCCAGTAAGACTCTTTGACATTTAGCTGTGTTCATGTATTACTTTGATTAGAAGAACAAGGCAGGGCACTGAGTACAGGTTTCAGGAAGACCTGTGTTGAATACAAGAGCCTACACAATTATACATGTTCTGAGGCACGTAGTTAGGGTTTTAATCCTATGCAAATCATTTTCTTTATTCTCCTAGAGAGTCGAAAACATGTGCATAAAGCGTCCTTCCTCATCCTACAAATCCTGAGAAGCAAATCAAGATTCAAAAAGTTATTAGATTAAGTATTTCAAGAAATTTTCTGATAAAATACTGCATACCAGGAAACAGAATTCCAAGAAAAATGTTTTACTCTGACATTCAAATTGGTATCATGAGGAATAAAATCTTTAACAGATAAATGTTAATATCCCAACTGTTACTGTAAGTTTTTAAATTCAAAATTATCAGTTACAGTGATAATATAATATGTACAAAGACTATAATGAAAAAAACATAAAGCAGTAACTTCAGAAATTGAAGGAAATGTCTACAAACTGTTTTTTTACTTCTAATAAACATTCTCAATATGATTCTCTGAAATGCTTTGATATTTTCCTCCAAATTATCTCATTAATTTCAGACATCCAATTTGGTGACTTTTTTAACCCCCTGCTACAGCATTTATTATACTGCATTTTGTTTCCTTGTCCCTAATTCTCTATAAACTGTCAGCTCTGCAGGGCTTGGTACAGAGTCTCTCCTGTTCACCAGTGTATCCCTATCACAGAGTAGCATGGTGCCTGGCACATGGGAGATACTCAATAAACATCTGTTAAGTAAATGAACAAATATATAATTTGACTTAAGTACTTACACCTAATTGAGAATCTATTTCTTGCTTAAGATAATGTTAAATATGAGACAAATTAGTATTTTGTACATATAGGAGGAAGGTGAATAGAAAAGTACCTTTCAATGAGTGTCCCATTTTGAATCATCCAAACATCACAATACGTTCGAGACACCAGCATAACAGCAATAAGTGCCAAGTAACCTGTCTAAAATAAACCAGGTATAGTCAACTAAATAAATGCATTTTTAAAAGTTAAAAGAAACATTACCTTGGTAAGGATTTTTTTAAGTTCAAATCTTTATTCTAGCTTCAATACAGTGGCTGACATTTTACCTATAGGCAATTTTTAAATATAATTTTAAGAGAATTTAAAAATATAATATAAATGAAAAAAGCCTAATACATCATTTAATTTAACTTTCTCATCCAGAATTCAAAAGTGAATCCCAGGCAGGTCAAATGACTTGCCTTCATACAATTAACAGAAGCTAGCAGTATCACTTAGATTCCCTGAGTCACAGTGTACTGTGATGGTCTTATATTTTTAGTACAGAAGTCTAATAAAGAAAAATGACAGTAACTATTAATGTACAGTTAAGCAAATACCGAAGGCTAAAATTGGCCTAATGGAATAAATTTGGCTCAATTTGTTGGAAAAATCTCTAATACTGCCCTGCCCTCAATTTAGTGATTAAGACAAGATTTACACATAAAAAAGAAGACAGCATAGTAGATAAGTATATTTGCATCACTTCATGTAACAAGTGGCAGGATAGGAAGGCCTCAGTGACGAAAGAGGGTTATGATGTTAGAAATACATTAAACAGACCAAGGAAAACAAAGGAGAGAAGGAAGATTATGAGTAGAAAAAAAAAAAAGATAAAGGATTTAATGAGAAATAGGAAATAGACTGAAACCATATGAATAACAGTATTGCATATCCAGCAGAATTTAGCAGGATTAAACAAAGCGTTAAAAAGTGTCATTTTGAGAATTTTACCTAAGCAATGCTGTTGTGGAAGATGGATTAGTGAGGAAAACAGATGAGAGGCTGAGTCAGGAGTCCATTCTCTCTCGGTGACATGAGAACTTATCCTCCAAACTCTACCACACACACACATTCAAAGCTGACCCTACTTACTCTTCTAAATTGGAAGAATGACAGTACTGTAGAAGCTAAAGTCAGGGAAGAGGGATGTGGCAGCAGGGACATTTGTTGGATAATATATTTAAAGTCAAAGTTATGGTGCTGAGTGGCAACTGCAACTATTATGTAATTTTTGCAAAACAAATACTGTTTTAAAAAAAGGTGAAGGTACTAGGAAATACAGCACTTTAGGTGTAGACGAGGCAGGGAGTCATAAACAGAGAATAATGAAGCCACAAGAAAAGACAATATCAAAGAAAGCTTTTGTAACTGAGCAGTGATAGCTGCTACCCCAAAATCTGCCAGAAAGCAAAGATCCCATCTTCCTACCCCAGCCACCATCTGAAAGTTAGGTATGCAATTGGCAACAAAAGAATCTTTTAATTGTAATAAACACTATATGTAGATGTCACTTTAACTGTAATGCTAACTTTTAATTCAGACCTTAAATACAGTCTCAATCCTAAATTAATCATCTGACATATAAAGGTAACACTAGACAAAGATCGTTTATTTTTTCCTTCATTTTCTGTTCTCAGCTTAATTTTTCCTTGAAATAAGTACCAACTTTACTTGTCTCACTTTAGCAAAATCTGGCAAACTTTGATTACTGACAATCCTGAAACGCCTTTTTCTACAAAGGATGTCCTTAGAATCACGACTATCTCCATGATTAGTAGGTTTGTGGAATATGTCAGAAACCAAAGATTTGCACTGATTTAGGCAGTCCCTCACCTCATGATATGTATGAACTCCACATATTCATATGCAGTATTATCATTTCTCTATTTCCTAAATCAGTTAGTCTCTCTATCCCTACTTCCAATCTTCTGTGATTTCTATGAGAGTTTATTTCTAAGTGAAACCCCCAGTGAACCGGGGTTAAATTTGGATTTTTATAATTCTCAAAGATCATGTGTCACATGAGTCTGCAGCATGGCTAGGCCTAGAGAGAGCTGGGAGGTTGGCCAAGTGAGGCCCTGGTATCTCCCTTACCAACTCCCAGAGATCTATCCAATGTCTCACATTCATTTTACACTCAGCAAACCCCTGCTAAAAAGTCAAATGAGCACTGAACTGTTAACTGATTAAGAGGGGAATACACAAATCTTTCCAGAGAAGCTTGTATTTTAAATAATTCTTCAATCAGGAGGGCTGTAGAAAGAGAAAACTTCACCAAGAAAATAACAAGCATTAAGCTATTTTTTATAAGTATCTTATGATTCATACATCCATATCTATATTTTATTAACAGAATTTAGCTATAATAAAACAACACCATTTAGGGTAGCTGCACTGAAGTACTCTAGTATTTCACATAAAATATAATGAAATACTATTTCATAAACAAGAGGAAACTATTTAAAATCTGGCACCAAATAACAAGGGTACTTGCAATGATAATAGATAATTAAAAAAAAAAAAAATTTAGTCTTCATTACCTACACAAAAAAACATTTGATCTGTAGTATAACAAAAGCTTTATAATTTTATTGTTCTGATCTCATGTAACCTTAAAAGTTAAACACTTAACATTATAATTTCTTAAGACTTACCTCCTTACAAAATGTTCTAGGGACCATGATTTTCAGAATCCGTGTGAGTCTTAAAAAAAACACCTTGTCCACCACAGCTCGCTCTTTTTTCCCCTCTTTCTACATTAAAACAAAAAAAATTAAGATATTTATAACAAGTAATATTAAAAAATCACATTTCGTCTAAGTCAATAATAACAACTATCAAAATGGATACTGTGTTTAGAGAGTGCAAACTCGCACTGCTCTTCGCACATGCTTTCAAGAAAATAAGATGTTATCAAAAACTAAATAACGAATGAGAAGTTCTGGGGCCATGTGAATATCTGGGAGACTACTGCAAGCAGAAGAAACAGCAAGTGCAAAATGCCAAGGTGAAAGCTCATTTAGTTGCCTGAGGAGCAACGAAATGGCCAATCTGGCTGGATAAACTATAAGCAAGGGATAGTAGCAGAAGATGAGATCAGAGAGATAGCTAAGAAATGGGCAAGTACTTACTGTTTATTATCCACTTCCTGATTAACAGCAGAATGTTTTTAAAATCCTGAACAGGAATTTTCCTGATATTAATTACTGGAAACATTTAGATTCCTAGATTTAGCATTTAGCATTTCCAATATGCAACCTGCCAATTCACTCTCTTCCTCATAAACTCAAAGACGGACAAGGTCTTTATTTCTACAGCTCACATACTAGCAGGAGAAATACAGATAAAAATAAACCAATAACTTGTTACAGATACACTAGGCAGGGCCATGAGAAAAAGACTAATTCAGATAGGATGACAAGCAAGAGTTCTTTGGGGAGGTGATATTTAAGCTGAGACATAAATAAAGTGAAGCCACATGATAACCTCAGGGAAGGAGGGTAGTCAAACACAGGGAACGTCAAGCACAAAAACCAAGTGTTGAGAATAAAACCGGTGCACACACTGAAGAGCAAGACAGAATTGCTCAAACAAAGAGAATAAAAATGAGAGAAGCTGAAGAGGTTGACAGGGCTTGTAAAAGACAGACCCTTGAAACCATAGTAAGGATTTAGAGTTTATTTAGTCAGCATAGTGGGAAACCACTGAAGAAACTTTAGAGCAGTAATTGATCTTATCACCCTCAGACATTTCTTCATTCTGAAGGAACAAGAAAAAGTGAGATGAATTGGGTATGGTAGAGGCTATTTACTTTATTACACCTGAACTGTTCAGAAGAACATACAGGAGAAACTTCTTGCAACAGGCAACACACATGAGAAGGATCTGATCCCCCTACCCAGACCCTTCCCCAACTCCCACAATCACAATTCACTTCTTTGTTAACTACTATGCTCTTGATAAATACCCATGACATAGTAAATTCTATAATTAGATAAACTTTAGTGTAAATATGTTTTATGTAAGTTGAGGAACCTGAAATGAATAGTTTGTCTACTGAATTAGAATTAATAATAAGCTACCATCTATATGTCAAACACTGTGCTAAGTGCTTTATATTTATATAATCCTAACAGGCACTGAGTGCGTTACAGAATCATAGATCAAGAAAAGGAAGTCTGAAGGCACTGTGTTTGTAGAGTTAGATCAGGAAGACTAACATAGATAAGAATCAGCCTATCCTGTAACTGTTAGAACAGAGTTCAGGTCTTTCAAACCTTATGAAGGTTGCAAACCTCACCCTACTAAATTAGAATAATAGAATAATAAGAAGCTACCATCTATATGTTAGACACCGTGCAAAGTGCTTTTTATATATGTAATCCTAATAGGCACTGAGTCCATTACGTAATTATGGACCAAGAAAGGAAGTCTGAAGGCACTGTGGTTTGTAGAGTTGGATCAGGAAGACTAAGATGGATAAGGTTCAGCCTACCCTGTAACTCTTGGAACAAAGTTCAGGTCTTTGAAACCTTATGAAGGTTGCAAACCTCATCCTACTGAATTAGAGGCCCAGTCTACTTCATTCACACATGCATGTGCTCCTTCATTCATTCAATAAATATTCACTCAATCCCAGGCACTGTTCTGAATGATGGGAACACACCTGAAACTAAAACAGACCAATAGCGTTACTCACAGTCTATTTACTTCAGCTAGCCTAGTCTCAAGCCAAACCCTATAACTTCAACCAAAATCTCCCCTTTTACTTCCCCAAACTGAGAAAATACAGGAAGAAAATAAAGACAAGGCAATAGATACCAACTACCTTTAAAAAAAAAGAAAGTTAAACTTCTACTCTCAAGTTTTTCCTATCACTGCCTCCCTACCTCACCCCATTGCACATGTAATGAACACCCCTGAATAGACAAATTATAAATAAAATGGCCATCTTCTGACTTAAACAGAGGATTACCTATTTCTACCTTCTAGCTGCTTTCAAGAAATGATCTAGGGAAAACAATGAGGAAGGTTTAAAAAAAAAAGTTATAAGAAAGTCACATCAAAGGAATTTAAAATACTAACTGCTACCTGGTATATAATTCTTCCTCCTCTTTTATTTCTGCTCCTATTGTCATCACTACTAAATCATAGGCCGTCTGCAAGCCATGAAGGAATTGCATATATATTTCCTAAAGTCATCACAGCATGTTCTGGAAAGAAAACACCTGGACTAGAGGGCTGGCTCAGAAAGGCTGAAGAAATACCACAATGCTCTACCATTCTTGACACATAATAAAATTCATATCTGAAACCAATCTAAAGGAGAGGACCTACAGAGACAGTACATTTCATAAACACTACTAGTCTCTCCAACGAATTCATTTTAATTTCACTACTGACTTTCCCCCACCTGTGAACTTTCCAGTATTTCTTAAAAAAATACAAAAGACACTTTGAGGATACAAATTTAAAATGTAAACTATAGAAAAAGCAAACCATCAGATAAAGACCATTTAAATAGTTAAAGAAATAATGCAACCAGAAAATAATGTACCTAACATTGAGGGAGCAACAAGGTCAAAGGGCAAAGAGAAGTTCCTATTGATGTGTCAATCAACTTAGAAAGGTTGAGATGAACGAGAATGGACTGAAATAGATGTTTGAAACAACAAAACTAAAAGGCCATATGGCGCTGACAAGAGGATAAGCATTCCTGTGTATTGTTGGCGAAAGTGTAAATCAACACAACTATTATGTAGCATCTATAATAGCACCTATCAAAATGTAAAACGTACAGACTGTAAAATAACTCAGCAAATTTACTTTTAGGAACTTATCCTACTGGTATTCCTCCTGCACATATGCTTAAACACATATGCATTTACACAGTTTATATTATCATAAAAATAAAAAATCTAAATGTGCATCAATAATGAGATTATATAAACTACATAAAATTTATGCAATGAAAATTCTACACAATTATAAAAAAGGAAGCAGCTCCTATTTATACAACAAAATCCTATAGAACAGTTAAATTAACTAGATCTACAGCTATCAACATAGACATTAACATAGGATCTAAAAAATATGCTGAAAGAAAAGTAGAATGATACATATCATGATTCCACTTCTAAAATTTAATATGCAAAATAATTCTACCTATATTGTTTATGAAGATATACATACATACACATAACCCCATCAGTATAAAATATGCATGGGAATGCTAAATTCCCCATCTGAGTTTATAGTACCCCAGAAACCCAGCAGTGTTTACCTTTATATATTTTGAAATTTATATCATGTATACTGCCATCAAAATTAAGTATTTTTTAATTTTATTTTATTATGTTATGTTAATCACCATACATCATTACAAAATTAAGTATTTTTTAAATCAAGTCAACTATTTCTTTATACTGCTAACTCTATTAAATCTTCCTCTCCTTCCTAAATCTCATGTCTTGTGAAAAGTGTACCATCTCATCAAACATTATAAAAAATTTCAATGAAAAAAAATCCCTTTTGGGGCAGCTGGGTGGCTCTGCCGGTTAAGCGTCTGCCTTCGGCTCAGGTCATGATCTCAGGGTCCTGGGATAGAGCCCCGCATCGGGCTCCTTGCTCAGCGGGGAGTCTGCTTCTCCCTCTCCCTCTGCCCCATCCCACTCCCACTTGTGCATGCTCTCTCTGTCAAATAAAATCTTTAAAAAAAAAAAAAAACCCTTTTTAAATGCCTCCCCTCATAAATAATACATTCACTACAGAAAAATTAGAAAATTCTGATAAGCAAAAAATAAGGAGCCTATACCTACCATTTAGAGATACCAACTGTTAATATCTGGCACATATCCTACCAGATTTCATTTTAGCATATATGTGTATATGTGAACGTGTGTTCACTTCCTATAAATTTTGCAAATGTGGTGTAAGTGTGCATATGGTATTATATGCTTTTTTGTCCAAAATTTAATCTAACCTAAAGTTAATCTTGCTCACACTATACAATGAGCAAATAAGTATATGCTAAAAAAAGTTGCACAAAAAAAAGAATAAAAAAATCAGTGAATGAATTTAGCTATACTAACAAGTTTTAATGATGTCCTAGAACTTGAAGATTTGCTAATATATAGATAGTAGATATAACTAAGATAATTAAGGCTTGATTACTCAGATATAATTTAGATATGAGAGATTATGAAGATGGAGATATGACAGACAATAAGAAAAGCATACCTTGTCCCATTTTTTAAAGCCAGAGAGAAAGATCACAGAAACCAAAGAACAGAAATTTTGGTAACAATCTCCAGGATACTCAGAGAATAGACATTATATGGAGGATTTGGAATGAGTTAAGAGACACTAATCACTAGAAGCTGGCAGGAGTTTCCTAGGAATAAGTTATGTCTAACTCTTCCCATTTTCTTCTTTTTTAGGGATATTATGCTAGTATATTAACTGACATGTATATTGTAAGCTCCACAGGGGTAGGGACTTATATTTATATCTGCTATACACCCAGAGCCAAGACCAATAACTAGGCATATATGAAGGGCTCAATCAATACTTGTTGAGAGGCTGACTTAATAAATGAATTAATAAATTAAGGAATTTGATGTTTCTTATAAAATTACTGTGGCCCTTAATAAAGAAATATGAACCAGATTTTGCTATAGTTGGATATAATCATAGCCAAATAAACCATACCAAAAATAAGCAAACAAACAAAGATTAAGAGATGCCAGAGTAATTTCCTTGCTCCTTTACACAGTCAATACTATCAGCAATTGTGAGGAAAAAAAGAGAAGGCCAATTTAAATTATGGATACTGCCTTCTACCTAACATACTAGATGTTAGAATTACATTCAAAATTACACTAACAGTACAGACATACTACAGTATAGACTAATAGTACAGATCCAATAAGCTGCCACATATAGAAATAAATTAATGTTTATTCAAAAGAAATCAACTAAGTTACCATATGACCCAGCAATTCCATTCCTAGGTATACCCAAAAGAAATGAAAACACAGGTTCACACAAAAACTTGCACATGAATGTTCATAGCAGCCTTATTCATAATAGCCTAAAAGTGAAAACAAACTAAATTTCCCTCAACTGATAAATGGATAAATGTGGCAAATCTACACAAAGGAATATTATTTGGCAATAAAAAGGAATGAAGTACTGATACATGCAACAACACAAATGAACCTTGAAAACGTCATGCTAAGTGAAAGAAGACAGTCACAAAAGACCACATAGTACATGACTCTTTTTATATAATATATCTGAAATAGGCAAATCATAGAAACAGAAAGCAGATTACTGGTTACTAGGGGCTAGGAAAAGAGGGTAATGAGGAGTGATTGTTAATGGGTATGGAATTTCTTTTTGGGGAGATGAAAATTTTCTAAAATTAGTTAGCCACACAACTCTGTGAATATACTAAAACCACTGAATTGTATCTTTAAATGGAAAAATTTTATGGTCTTTGAATTATAGCTCAATAAAGCAGTTACTGAAAAAGAAAGAAAGAAATCAACTGATGAATACAGATGTAGGCAATCTGTCAACAGAGTTGTTCATAAGAAAGATACCTGAAGGTTATAATTTACCATAACTCAACTCAATGTAAACAGCAGTTAGGGCTAAAGAAATAAAAGCGATTTTAGGCTGAATTTCAGCAATATGGCTTTCATAACAAGATATGTAATAGTGCTGCTGTATTCCATGCTAGTCAGAGCATATCTGGACAACTATGTTCTAGTCTAAGAATAATATCTAGAGAAACTAACCAGTATAGGTCCAGAAGAATGTATACAGAATTGAAAAAGGACTGGAAACCATGACAGGTTAAGAAACACTTGAAGGAATGAGGGGTTGCTTAGCATGGAAAAAAAGACTCAGAAGATACAACTATCTTCAAACAATATGAGAGTCAATTAGAGAAAATAAAGCAGGCCTGTCCTGTGTGGCTACAAAAGACAAAATAGAATCAATCACTAAGAGGGCAGAGGGGAAGATTAATCCTGTCATGGGCTAGAACTAATACAGTAATGGTTGCCTGCTAGGTGGTACTTCTCATCAAATGAACAGATTCAAGTAAATACTAGAAGTCACCTATCAATGAATCCTATTTCAAAAAGAATTGCTATAATACACAGTGGAGTAAAGATAATAGTTAAATTCCCTTCTAATTGTAAAATTATATGATTTTATCCTAATTCAAAATTATGTAACAAGGGGCGCCTGGGTGGCTCAGTCGTTAAGCGTCTGCCTTCGGCTCAGGTCATGATCCTAGGGTCCTGGGATCGAGCCCCGCATCGGGCTCCTTGCTTGGCGGAAAGCCTGCTTCTCCCTCTCCCACTCCCCCTGCTTGTGTTCCCTCTCTCGCTGTGTCTCTCTCTGTCAAATAAATAAAATCTTTAAAAAAAAAAAAAAATTATGTAACAAGGGGTGCCTGGGTGGCTCAGTCGATTGAGCCTCTGACTCTTGGTTTCAGCTCAGGTCATGATTCCATGGGTCCGGGATCGAGCCCCTAGTGGGGCTCCGCACTCAGTAGGGGAGTCTGTTTGAAGATTCTCTCCCTCTGCCCCTCCCCTTGCTCGCGCGTGGGCTCTTTCTCTCTCTCTCTCTCTCAAATAAATAAATCTTCAAAATTATATAACAGAATAAATAAAATAAATACATGAAATCCCAAAGAGTCGAGTAGTTAAAATTTTACCTCATTGTTCTGTAATGGTGGTTTTCCATTTTTCTTACTGTAGAGAAAAGAAAAGAGAGCTTTATTTGCAAACTATTCCCATCATAAAAATTATTTTAAGATATCAACAGAATATACCAAATTCTCCAAATAAGTTCCTTCTTTTTCATATCATACGGAGATAGAATATATTAAGTATAATAGTCTGGTTGCCCCTTACTCAGTATAATTTACAGTAAGTGCTCAAAAAAATATTAACTACTATATCAAGCATTAAATTAGTAATTTTTAATACACACACTCATTTTACAAATTTCCCCATGGAGAGGTGGAGTCTATTTCTCCATCTTTGAGTTAAAGCTTGGCCATGTGAACTGCTTCAGTCAATGGGATATTAGCAAACTGATGCAAGCAAGGGCTTGAAAAATGTTTGTGCATTGGGCCCTCTCTCTTGCTGCTGGGTATCTTCTCCTAGCCATGTGAGCAATCCCAGGTTAGTTGCCTAAAGGAGGAAAGACCATGCGTCATTCCACATTACAAATAAAAAATTGGCTTGGTAAGTGGTATTGTTCATGCTACTCAAAGTGATTAATTTGGCAATTGTACCCAGGTCTTACCACTAATCCAGGTAACCTCCCTAAACAATATAACAACCAGGCTTAGGTTCTTTTTATAACACACTACCACAGCACCCTATAATTCTATACAACATTGATCACATTTTAAATCTCCTGTTTGATCGGTATTTCCTCCCAGTAAATCAGTTTCATGAGATCAGGAGCTACTGCACGTTGGTCTCTCCAAAGTAGACATGAGGTGGTGCTTGTATCAAAATGTTTACTGGGGATCAACACCTATGAAAGGAAGGTAAGGAAAGCTGAAACGGTGATGCAGGCCCAGTAAAATTTCAATCAATCAGGCAGGAAGCCCTTAGCAAGTACTGTCCATCAGAGTGCTCTGTGAGGGGTTGAAATAGCTAGGTCTTTTTACCTTCATCTTGCTCAGTCTACATATCCATGCTGCTCCAGGGAGGTCATGAGCTCAGGGGAGGTGGCTCTGCGACTAAGGCAGACCCTAAGGTGTGGCCAGAAGGGGTTACTTGGTGATCCAACTCCTCTCGGCTGGACAGTAGGCCCTTCTTTGAAGCGGAATCAGGGTAGCACACCTTCATGTCTACTCTTGGGGGCATATATTATTCAACCCTCTATGTTCAACACTTAGTTGAGCTCCAACAATCTATAGAATGAACACTTTCAGTAATAAGATACCAACCAGGTCACTGAACAAGGCTAGAAAGCCAAACTTAATTACAATTCAGTAGATGCTCTTATTCTAAGAGTGCTTGGGTCTATTATTTTTTTCTATTTTTAGATGTATTACAGGATTGTTTCTCTGTTTTAAAGTTTTTATGAGATTGTAAAACTGTTTCAGAAAATGCCTTTACATATGTTCAGGCATGTGCAGTTAATTATGAGCCCCTTTTATAAGGCTTTCTGAATTCCTCTTTTTAAGGAATTCTTTAATGTTTTCATGGATGTTCTCAATATTGAAGACACTAGCTATATAAATATATGTAGATTATTTAGGATAAATTAGAACAGTATGCTAGAATCCTAATTATTGGGTTGCATTTTTTCACTGGAAATGTCATGCTAAAGACCGGAGAGAAATTAATTTATTTTCAAAAACATGATCTACTAGTAGGCAGATTCAATTCTAACAAATATTCAGTATTTTCCTTTTCTTGATTTTTATCCTATGAAACTAAAAATGGCTAGACAACAAACAGACACATCTTCTACTCTTGTGTATTTCCTTTGGCTACCAAAAAGATCAATTTATCGCTAAATACATTAAAATAAAGGTATTCAACATGTTCAAACTGTATTACTGATTTGCACACTAATGGCAAGATGTTATCTGTAATATCTAAACAATCATTAATCATCAGTTGCCTTGTTACACTTCAGGGTATAACAAAATTCATTTAAAGATAATACACATATTACATGTTAAATAAAATTTTTATAAAAATAGCTATATTTCCCCAAACAAAAAATTTAGTAAGGAAAGTAGCACTGTTTTATATTTTGGAAAATCTCATTAACGTCTGACTTAATAGAAGAAAACTGGGTTCTCATATGAGAGTCTGCATTCTTTCTATCTATTGTGATAGAAATAAACAGGAGTAGGTTCATAATTGTGGATATTCTATCTTGAAACTATAATGTTACAGTGCAGTCTGAACGCTATTGATGAACTTTGTACCCTATACAATAAAATCCATTGGTCTATATTACACTTTCAACGCATCTTTTTTCCACGCAAAATTTTGTAATATGCATTAGTCTGCTGGAAAATAATGATTCAGGATGCCTGGGTGGCTCAGTCAGTTAAGTGTCTGCATTGGGCTCAGGTCATGATCCCAGGGTCCTGGGATTGAGTTCTGCAGGGACAGAGTTCTCAGCAGGGAGCCTGCTTCTCCCACTGCCTGCCATTCCCCCTGCTTGTGCGCTCTCTCTCTGACAAATAAATAAAATCTTAAAAAAAAAGAAAGGAAAATAATGATTCACTAAGTTGTGTAGTAGACTTTCCAAATGTAATATATTTTACTATGAAATATTTTTTAGAATTACATTTGTTAATACTGCCACCTATCTCATTACAAAAGTCTTAACCATTGGGAAGCTATCAAGCTCATGGTGGCAGAGACAAGTTTTCCAAATTCTAATTTTCACTTGAAAGCTTAAATTGTAACATTAGCAATAAACACTGCTGTTTTTTCTTGAAGGCACTACAAGAGAATGTCTGCAATATTCAAGGCCAAATAACTACAGTTATTTAGTCATTCTTTCAAGTAAAAATGATGTTCCACAAAAAAAAAAAAAAAAAGTGGCTAGTTTGGCTCAAATTCAAACAACTACAAGTGCATTCCCTCAAGACAACCTCTGCATTTTGGTATACTGCAAGAAGTGCTTTGTGCTGACTTCTCCTTTTTGTTTGGCAAACGCATTATAAAAAAAAGACAAGACCAATAACCAACTATTTATAAAAAAATATAGGAGGGAAGGAATTTATCCAAGAAATGGAAGATCAGGGTCATATCTGAAAATCAATCCATAATTCATCCACATTAACAGTCTAAAAAAATAACCATATGATCATATCAATAGATATACAGAAAAGGCCTTTGACAAAATCTAACACCTATTCATCATAAAAACTCTTATCAAACTAGGAATAAAAAGGAACTTCTTCAATCTGATAAAGGACATCAACAGAAACCTATGGCTATGGGGCGCCTGGGTGGCTCAGTCGGTTAAGCATCTGCCTTCTGCTCAGGTCATAATCTCAGGGTCCTGGGATTGAGCCCCTGTCTGGCTCCCTGCTCAGCGGGGAGTCTGCTTCTTCCTCTCCCTCTGCCTCTGCCTCTCCCCCCACTCGTGCTCACACTCTCACTCTCTCTCTCTCTCAAGTAAATAATCTTAAAAAAAAAAACAAAAAACCTACAGCTATCATCATACTTATTAATGAAAGACTGAGTCTCTGTGATCCAGAATATGGCAAAGACCACAACTCTCACCACTTCTATGCAATACTACTATTGGAAAACACAGTGCAAAAAGGTAAGAAAAATAAATAAAAGACTCACAGAATTGAAAGGAAGAAGTAAAACTATCTTTATGGCAGACTCTATAAACATCTATGTAGAAAATCCTAAGGAATCTATAAGAAAGCTAAGTGAGTTCAGCCAGGTTCCAAAATAAATCATCTATACACAAATATCAATTGTATTTCTACATATAGGAAAAGAATAACTGGAAATTGGAATTTTAAACGTATCATTTACAAAAGCACCCAAAATATTAAATATTCCACAATAAATTTGGAAAGAAAAAGATGTGCAAGACCTACATGCTGAAAACTACAATACACTGCATGGGGCACCTGGGTGGCTCAGTCGTAAAGCATCTGCCTTCAGCTCAGGCCATGATCCCAGGGTCCTGGAATTGAGCCCCACATTGGGCTCCATGTTCTGTGGGAAGCCTGCTTCTCCCTCTCACATTCCCCCTGCTTGTGTTCCCTCTCTCGCTGTGTCAAGAAAGAAAGAAAACTACAATACACTGCAGAGAAATCATAGATGACTAGATAGAGAGATGTATCATGTTCATGGATCAGAAGACTCAATATTGTTAACATGTCAATTCTCCCCAAATTGATTTAGAAATTCAATGCGATCCCAATCAAAATCCTATCAGGCTTTTTTGCAGGGAGTAACAAGGTGATTTTAAAATTCATTTATAGGGATGCCTGGGTGGCTCAGTCAGTTAAGCGTCTGCCTTCGGCTCGGGTCATGATCCCAGGGTCCTGGTATTGAGCCCCGCATCGGGCTCCCTCTGCCTGCTGCTCCCCGCCCCCCTCTCTGACAAATGGATAAAATCTTTAAAAAAAAATTCATTTATAATTGCAAAGGACCTAGAATAACCAATAAATTTTGGAAAAAAACAAAGTCAGAAGAATTGTACCTCATTTCAAGGCTTATCATAAAGCTACAATAAACAAGAGAGTGTGATACTAGAGTACAAATATAGATCAAAGGAACAGAAGAGTCCAGAAACAGACCCACACATATATAGCCAATTGATTTAAGACAAAGGTGCTAAGGCAATTCAATGGGGAAAGAATAATCTTTTTAACAAATGGTACCAGATCAACTAGATAGCCATATGTAAAAAAAATTAACCACAACACTTACTGCACACCATATACCAAAAAAAATTAATTTGAAGTGGAACACAGACCTAAACGTAAGAGGTAAAACTATGAAAGAGAAGAAAACAGGAAAAAAACTTTGTAACCTTGAGTTAAACAAAGATTTGTTAAATAGGACACACAGTACAGGCTGCACCAGAAAAAAAAATAAATCAACAAATTGGACTTCATCAAAATTTTGCTCTTCAAAATACTATTAAGAAAATATCTGTAAAACATACATCCATGAAAAACCTTATATTCAGAATACATAACAAACTCTTACAGTAGAATAAGACAATTCATTTAAAGATTTAAATAGACACTGTGCCAAAGAAAACGTATGGATGGAAAATAAACACATGAAAAATGCTCAACTGTTCCCTTAGTTCTTAGGAAAATGAAAATTAAGACCACAGTGAGAAACCACTGCATACAACCAGTAGAATGGCTCAGATTAAAAAGACTGATCACACCAAGAGTTATCAAGGATGTGGAACAACTGGAATCTTCCATACTGCTAATGGGAATATAAAATGACACAAACACTTTGGAAAACAGTTTAGTAAGTTTCTGAAAAAGTTAAAGATACAACTCCCATACAATCCAGCCATTCCACTACTAAGTATTTGCTCATGGGACATGAAAGTATATGTCCATAAATAAACTCTACACAAATGTTCATAGCAGCTTTAATAGTCAAAACCTGGAAACAATCCAAATGTCCCCCCACAAGCAAATGGATTAAAAAATTGTGGTATATCCATAAAATGTATTCAACAATTGAAAAACAATTGATACACACAACATGGATGAATCTCGAAAGCATTAAGCCGACTGTAAGTAGCTAGACAAAAACATATATAGTGTATGATTCCACTTATGAAATTCTAGAGCAACCAAAACCAATCTGTAGCTATAGGAAGCCGATCAGTGGTTGCTGCAAGCTAAGGGCAGGGAGAGGACTGACTAGAAAGGGGCCACAAGGGAACTTTGGGGTGATAAAATGTTCGTTACCTTGATCGTAGTAATTGTTTCACAGGTGTTACATGTCAAAACTTACCAAGTTTTGTACTTTAAATATCAGTTTATTGTATATCAATAATGTTTCAAAAAAGTCATAAAACTTTAAGAACTGTGTAAAGAAAGAGGAGGTATTAGAAACCATCAGCTCCAAACTGATGCCATAAAAGGCAAAGATCATCTTCCTCAGGTTTCACAAACAATATACACCCTGAGTGACTAGAGGACAGTGATTCCGTTAACTACAAAAAGAACAGCAGTAAACACATTTAAGGGAAATAATAACTGGATTCATTGTAAACTTGTTCAATTTCAAGTCCCAGTGAGATAACTATATGGAATCAAACAGAAGACAATTTTTTAAAAGTTTAGATTTGAAGTACAAGAGTAGAGATGTTGATTTGAAAGGCATTAACACGACAATGATGTGGACATACAATGATATAGCTCGTTTGGGAAACAAAAACATGGCATCTGAAATGTGAGTTTTCCATCCGTTTATTAAAATGCTGTACTAAAAATTTTAGAATGTGCTCATAAGGAACTCGGTTTAAGTTGTTCCCTGAATACTGCTCCCAGGCACCGTAAGAGGCAAACTTTCCTCTTAAAAGTATGTTTACTATAAGCCTCAAAATTATCCCTAGAACTAATTTTAAATAAAATATCCTGACCATAATCAAAAATAACCAAGCACACAGCAAACTAAACTCCATAAACAGGAACCAGCAGAAATTAAAGAAAACAGGAGACCCAAGAAGATTTCAGATGTTGGAATTTCCAAACGCATCCTATAAGACAATGCAGACCGTATTTAAAGAAACAAATACACAAAATAAAACAAAGTTATCTACCAAAATAAGGAAATTATATTAAAAGAGAGAGAGAGAGACCTAAGAGAACCAAACAGAATTTTTTTTTAGCCAGAAGGTGGAAGGGGGAGGGGCAGAGAGGGAGAGAGACAATCTTAAGCAGGCTCCATGCCAAGCACAGGGCTCTATCTCACAACCCTAAGATCATGACCTGAGCCGAAATCAAAGAGTCCACATTTAACTGACTGAGCTACCCAGGCGCCCCAGGGCCAAGTGTAACTTTAAAAAATAACACATACAACAAGTGAAATTAAATATTTAATAGTTTTAGTAGATTTCACACAGCCAAAGAGACAACTACTAATCTAGGAGCTAAATCAGAATTTGCTATCCGGAGTGTAGCAAAAAGTAAACAAAAAGATGGAAAACAAAGAAATAAAAGTAAGAGAATGCTCACTTCATCAGCAATGTACTAAAATTGGAATGATACAGAGATTAGCATGCCGCCCCCAGAAGGGTGAAACACAAATCTGTCCAAAGTGTTAAAAAAAAAAAAAAAAAAAAAAAGTAAGAGACAGTGGTTACAATGAGACTATCTTAGTTGGTGTCCAGGAAGTATAAAGAAAGAGAACAAGGCATAGATAATGGCTGAGAATATTCCAAAATGGAAGAGACACCAATCCACAAAGTCAAAAAGGCCTAGTGAATCCTTAAGCAGGACAGATAAAAATATCCACACTTGACCAAGTCAGAGTGAGCTCCAGAAAAATTAAAGATAAAGATAAATCCTTAAAAGCAGCTAGAGAAAAAAGACCCATTACCTTCAAAGGGGCAACAGGTACAAACTGATAGCTGACCTCTCAATATCAGTAATGGAAACCAGAAGATGGGAGAATCAAATATTCAATGGACAGAAAGAAAATCACACTTTCATGAATGAAGGCAAATAAAGACATTATCTGACAAAATGGAGAAAGTTCATTATCAGATTTGTACTAAAGGTCATATTGGTGGTGGCAGGGAGGGTGATTCCAGTTGGAAGGTAGAGGTTGCAAAAATGAATGAAGAGCAACCAAAGTAGTAAATATATAGTTAACTCTAAATGAGTATTACATAAAACAATAGTAATGTCTTTTAGTACTTAAAACAAACAAACAAAAAAAACCCCACTACAACAAATGCAAATAAATCAGGAGGAAACTAAGTGGAGCCACTGCTCTAAAAGTCATTTTACTGCTTAAGAGGGGGATGAAGTATTACTGATTAATGTTTAGACCTAAAAATTTTAATACATGTTAAAATTTCTAGGGTAACCAGTAAAAGTAAAGTAAAATAAAGAATAACTTCCAAACTACTAGAAGGAGTAAAAATAAAATAATGAAAAAAGAAATAATAACTACAAAGCAATTTTGCTGTTTAATCAACAATAAGAAGAAAAAAAATACAAGAAAAATTCCCAAATGTTTGGAAATTGTGGTAAATTAAGTATGAGACAAATTCTTTGTGTTTCTCCTAAAAAGGAGGAATCTATTTTCTCATCCTTCAATCTGGGCCAAGCTTGTGACTTGCTCTATCCAAAAGAATGTGGCAGAAACCTTTTTGCTTTTACTTTTGCCTCTTGGAATGCTGACCTGAGACTACAAATGAGGAAACGTATAGTCTACTAGATGATAAAAAGTCACCTAGATGAGAACCAAGGCACCCCAGCCACCAGCTAGCACCATCAGCCAGATATGAGTGAAGCCATCTTAAACCTTCCCCCGCGTAGCCAGTCCTCCAGCTGAAAGCAGCCTCAAGCAAACCCAGAACAAAACCAGCAGAGGCACTGCCCAGCCACCCACAGAACTGAGGGGAGAAATAATTACTTTAAGCTACTAAATTTTAGGGTAGTTTGTTATGCAACAATAGATACCTGACATATATAAAGAGATAAACTTGTGAAAAGTCATAGGTCAACGAAAAAAACTTTTTGAAATGTATGATATACACATCAAATGATACGTTTACAAAATGGTATAGTTTATATACCAAAAAATCTGTGCTGCAACTAAAGCAGTGCTTAGAGAGAACTTTGTAACCTCAAATGCATACTTTAGAAAAGAAAGGCTGGAAATTCATATCACTCTCAGAACACTAGAAAAATAAAATTAAGCGAGGAAAGTGTAAAGAATAAAAGAATACAGAGGCAACCAAAAAAAGAAGGAAATAACAAACAGTAAATAGAGGTAAAGTAAAACTGAAAGCTGGATTTTTGAAAAAACTCACACATTTTTACAGACTTATGGCAAGATTGATTTAAAAAAAGGAAGGCAATCATACATTAATCTACAGATTAAAAGCAAGCCTCATCAAAATCCCAACATGCTGATCCTAAAATTTATAGAATAGTTGAAAGAGTTGATAACCAAGGCACATTTTATATTTTGTTTATAAGATCCACTGCATTCATAAAATAAGGTTCCTCCAAAGCATCTATAAAAGAGAGCATTAAATAGGTATTTACTTATAGTAAATCAATAGGTTCATAATGACACTTAAGGGAACTCATTGGTCACCTTCAGAGAATAACAAGGAACTAATGGATTATTTTAAAAATTGGTAAAGTAAGAACAAATATCTATCCTACCTTTCCTAATTGAACTGTACCACTGGGTAACCAAATAGTAGATGAAGAAAAGTTTCTTTTTTTTCTTTTTTCACTTATTTATTTATTTGACACAGAGAGACACAGCGAGAGAGGGAACACAAGTAGGGGAAATGGGAGAGGGAGAAGCAGGCTTCCCACTGAGCAGGGAGCCCGATGTGGGGCTCGATCCCAGGACCCCGAGATCATGACCTGAGCCGAAGGTAGACGCTTAACGACTGAGCCACCCAGGAGCCCCGAAAGTTTCTTTTTATGGAAGCATTCCACCTTATAAATGAAGAATAACAGAATTAAAATATCACCATTTTGTAAGCCCTAAGAAACAAAAATTCACTGATCTATGCATCAAGCAACAGTGGCTGCTAAAAATCACAAAAAGAGAAACAACCAGACACTACATACGTCTTCATGGAGAGTATACCACATCAACACCTAAGAAGTATTCTTGTCCAAAAAAATAAAAAATAAATCAAAGCTTTGATCAAGCTTTTAGATCCAACAACTCATTTATAGGAAATACAGAGAATGAAGAAAAAGTATGCAATCAGCATAACCTAGATGGCAGAATCTGTATGGGTTAAAATACTTGATTGTTTCAACAAACTGTAAGAAAGAAAGGGGAAAAACAAATGCGAGCAGGCCATGAAGATTAAGAGAAACAAATAAGAAAACACACAACTAAATTATAGTGCTTAGGAATGCACATTTGGGCAATAAAATTAGAAAGAAATGTACAGATGCAATTACTATAGCAGTCAGGATAGCAGTTATAGCAAGGGAGAGGGATGGGCTCTGACTGGAAAGGGGCACATGGAAGACTTGTGAGGTGGCAGGCAAAAATTTATTTCTTGACCTGTGTAGTAGTTACAAGGGTGTTTATTTTAAAAACTAAAAAGTCATTAGGTTATGTATGTTTTTATGTAGTTTCCTTCATTTGTGGTAAAAAGGTATTAAAAATCTTAGAATATTTCACCATGACTCTAACATTTTAATATCAACATACTACCACAAAATTTTAACAATTAACTTTGCGTTTAACATAAAACTTTTTTTAACCCCTGAATGACTGGTGACTGTTCTTTGAATCTAAGCCCATCTGAAAGATTCGATAAAAATGCTTTATTCTGTCTTTTACCTTCCACATGGCTAATTCAAACTTAAAACTCTCATAAGCAGGTACCATTTTTACCCTTCTGATTCCTCACTAGTAAAATGAAAATAATAAAACAACTATCCCAAAAGACTGTAAGGAATAAACATAAAATACTTAGAACAATGCTTAAAATACGGTAAGTGCTCAATAAATAGTTCACAGTAATACTTCCAGCTACATGTCCTTGGAGTCCCTTCTCAAATCCATTAACTCCATGCCTTTGCTCGTGCTGTTTTCCCCACCTAAAATGCCTTCTATCCCTTAGCGAAACACTACAAACCTCTTAAAGTCAGGCTAAAACGTGAAGCCTCCCCAGATAACTACAGATACCAAATTAGCTGAATATGCTTTGATAAGTTTATATTCAATTTTATACCTCATTAATTTAATTGCATTCATTCAGGTCTGCTAATTTAGCAAAAGGATTACAAAGGCATGTTTTTAAAAAAACACTTTTTAAGGGTGCCTGGGTGGCTCAGTTGGTTAAGCAACTGCCTTCGGCTCAGGTCATGATCCTGAAGTCCCGGGATCGAGTCCCACATCGGGCTCCCTGCTCAGCTGGGGGTCTGCTTCTCCCTCTGACCCTCTTCCCTTTCATGCTGTCTCTCATTCTCTCTCTCTCAAATAAATAAATAAAATCTTTAAAAAAAAAAAAAACACTTTTTAAGCATACTCAAAGCTTCAAACCCTCTTAATATGTACGATAACTCCCACTGAAGGGCGTAACCATCAGCTATCCAAAGTATTTTATCCTTACATTCATAGAAGGCTGTATCATTGACAGAGAGACCTAAAACAAGTGGTTTTTTCATAAAAAGAATGTCATGATGAGAGCCATGTCCTTAAGTAAGGGCCTGATGCAGTTTTTTTGTAGAAATAACTACAAATGCTTGTGCACCTGGTGACTCAGCCAGTTAAGCATCTGCCTTTGGCTCAGGTCAGGATCCCAGAGTCCAGGGATCCAGCCCCAGGTCTGACTCCCTGCTCAGCGGGGAGTCTGCTTCTTCCTCTCCCTCTGCTCCTCCCCCCACTTGTGAGTGCTCTCTTTAGCTCACTCTCCCTCTCAAATAAATATATAAAATCTTTAAAAAAAAAAAAAAGAACTACAAATGCCATTCTTAAACAAGTCTGACATTCCATACAAATCATTCCAAAAGAAATAACAATAGAGAAATACAATACCCATTTTTATAAAATTTAATCTGGCAAATATAATTGTAAAGAAAACTGCAAAGAGAGTATCTTTATTCTTCATAATTCCAGTTTGTATTTTATTGTAACAGATTAGAAGGTGATGATACTCATCAGGTCATGGATAAGACTGATGTTGATCCTAGGAAAAAATTACAACTTATTTACGAAAATGGACAATATGGCACCAGTACTTGGAAGAAGTGGTAAATTCTAAGAACAAGCACAAGTTCACCAAAAAGTCATGTTGGACCAAATTCATTCTCTTCTCTGAAGGGATCATGAAAATTATGTAAACTTAGTTATTATGCTACAAAGCATTTGACGATGGACCAAATCAGTTCTCCACCTTTTCCATGCAAAAGAAACCGATGCCACTCTAGGGTCTCATCTTCACTGCTCCATGACCAGAAAAGACCCTTCCCGGGGTGCCTGGGTGGCTCAGTCGGTTAAGCGTCTGCTCAGGTCATGGTCCCAGGGTCCTGGGATTGAGCAGCGAATTGGGCTCCCTGCTCAGCATGGGGCCTGCTTCTCCCTCTCCCTCTGCTGCTCCCCCTGCTTGTGCACGCACTTTCTATCTCTATCAAATAAATAAGTAATCGAAAGAAAGAAAGAAAGAAAGACCCTTCCTCACCAGCTCCAGCAGAAACATCTCCAACTGGCCCAATATGGATTTGATGCGTAGTCCTAGGGTCAGAGTGCCAGGTCATTACCAGAAGGAAAAGTGTGAAAAAGTATTAGGTAAGTTGAAGATGAGAACTAATACAACACCCAAAGGGTATGAAATAATAGAAAGGTTACAGAGGTATAAACACACCGTTCTATACTTGGTCCTGTCCAATAACTTAAATTTACTGGGAAAATACAGAGAATGAATACTAATTAAATGTATACGATCCAAAAAAAAAAATTTAGAGGAAGTGATACATCCAAAGATAAGTATAAATACGCGCACCCAGGTTTAATTAAAAAAAAAAAAATCAAACACAAGTTGAGGAGGGCAAATGAAGGGAAAACAACTGTGTAAACTAAATCCGAGTGAAGAGTATTGATTGTCACAAAAATAATAAATGTAACCTCACCTATTTTAACAAAATCTTAGGATCTACAAAGCAAGTAACAGGCCATTCCACTCTGTGTCAGTCAGACCACACTTAGAAATAATAAATTTAGTTTTGGACTTCTTCTTTAAGAGGTGGAGAAATAAAGAACATCATATTCAGGAAGCAGCAAATGAAAAAACACAGAGGCCTGAAACCATGTCATGTAAAAGTAAATACCTTCCAACTTTGAAAGTAAATGATCCTATCAATACAAAAAGGCTTCTTTAAGGAGATTTTCATGGGCACATTTGAGGAAATTTTTAGGAAGGCTCAATGGTTTTTGAGAATCTAATAGTGGCATGTTTGGCTGTCCTTTTAGTTTTCCTTTCAGCAAGCATAGGGAACTAAAGCTACATCTTCTATTGAGCTTTGTTCCAGCGACTACTGATTAAGACAATTTCTGACTTAATCCTCACAACCACTGAGTTAAGTAAATACTATTATCCCTGTTCTGCAGGTGAGAATACTGAGGCTCAGAGGCTGAGTAAACTTTGTACAAGGTCACAGATCTAGCAAATAGCTGCATAAAAACTTGAACCCATATCTAACTCCAAAGACTATACCATGTTTTATAGTATGCCAAACCGCCTCCATAATAAAGATCAAGTTGCTACATGTAAAAATGCGCATTCTTGCAAGTTAAAATGTCGTGACGTCATTTTACACCTTTGAAGTAGTAAAAAAAAATTCAAACACCCCTTATTGATGATTAGAGAATTAAATCTGCACTCGTCATAGTATTCTGTGGCACAACTCTTGAGAAGTAATAGATGTAATTTGTGTGGCTCCAGAATGTTCACACCCTTTCCATAAACACTAAGGAAAGTTCATAAGCTTTCATTCTATAATCCCATTTCTGGCAACTTATTCCAAGGAAATAATTCAGCAGAGACAGAAATGTTCACCTGCAAGAATATTTAGCATTATCTAGAAAAATTACAGAAGCAATCTAGATGCCCAAAATAAATTATGATATAGTCACACAAAGGAATATTTACGTATTTCTTTAAAAGTATAGTTACGGAGGCACCAGGGTGGCTCAAGAGTTCTGGAATCGGATAGAGTACTGTGTGCGTTGAGTGTGTGCGTGTGCGTGTGTGTGCCTGTGTGCGTGCGCTGGCTTAGCAGGGAGTCTGCTTCTCCCTTTCCCTCTGTTCCTCCCCCCTGCTTGCTCACGTTCTCTCTCTCTCTCTCTCTCTCTCGCAAATAAATAAAATCTTTTTTTAAAAGAGTATAGTTACAAAGTTCATGTAGAAACATAGGAAAGATGTCTACATATTAAATGAAAATAGCAAAACATGTACATTATAATTATGTAAGAATGCTTGCATGTAAATGAGAAATACGAGGTAACAAAAATAAAATATATGTTATAGTGATGACATTATGGATAACTTAATTTTTTAAATCATCTTTAATGTTTCCACTGTATTGTTAACTGTGAAAAGGTTATAGAACAGTAATGATACCATTTTCATAAATTTCTAAGACTTGTTTTACCCATGCATATAAAAGGGGCCCAGCCCCTAAACAGCTCATAATATACTTAAGGAGACATTTACATTTGTAGCAAGAAAAATTTGTTATTTAAAATAACAGTAACCACAGCCCTAAGAAATAGGGAAATAGTACAGCATAGGGAATATAGTCAATGGTATTGTAATAACATTTGTATGGTGACAGATGGTAGCTAGACTTGTGATGAGTATAGCATAACTAATAAACTTGTAGCATCTCAGAGTCAGTCAACAAACTTTTTTTGAGAGCCGACTATATGCCAGCCACAGTTCTAGCCACTGGGGCTATAACAATGAGCAAAACAGACAAAAATTCCTGCCCTCATGGAACTTACATCCTAGCAGCAGAGACATACAATAAGCAAGATAAGTATATAAAATAAATACCGCATTTGATAGTGGTAAGGAAAAGCCGGGAAAGTGAGCAGTGTGTGTGTAGAGAATGCTTTTTTAAACTGAATGGCAGTGGAAGGTCTCCCTGAGAAGAAATTCTGAAAAAAGATGGAAAAAGGGGAGGGAGTTAGCATTGTGGATATGTGGGGAAAGAGCATACAAGACAAGGCAAGAGCAAGTGCAAAAAACCTTGAAAAAGAATCTCTGGCCAATGACGCTATTGTGCCAGAAACAGAGAAGTGTAATTAATTAAACAGCAGACCATAGATAGCTACACAGTTCTGAGAACACTGCTTCTGGACCTGACCTGCATCAGTTGGTTTCAGTACACAGACGCTTTTCCTGGCAAATTCTTTGAGGCTTTTGCTTAAGCATTCTCTTTCTATTCTGAGGATCCAAAATGAGGCCTATAACATCCATTCGTGGTTCATCCCAAGGGTCTCCTGAATCTCCAGCCCCTCACCTGCCTCATGCTTGTACTTTGCAAAACATTCAGTGGGCCTGTGAAACTGAGCAAAGGGAAGCCAGCGCCTCCTAGAGCTTGATTTGAAAGGAGCAGATCTCAGGAAGGAAAGCTGAATTTCAAGTATGCAGGAAAGCTGTAAAGTTGCGGGGAGAAAGTGCAGGGAGTAAAAGCTAGAGATATGAGAACATTTAAGAGGTACAAAAAAGATCTAGCAAAAGGCCACGGGGCTGAGGCTCAGGGAAAAATAGTCAACAAACTGCCAACAGTGGAAATGTCAAAGGAACTTACAAATAAAAGAATGTCTCCATCTGAAACTGTTCACCATGCTGAGAGATAATCGCTGCCATCACCCCCAAATTTTCGATAAAACTCTACTACAATTACCTGCTTTGTGGCTGATGCTTTATAGGAATCAAGGCAGATACCAAAAAGGCTCAAGAGACAAGATATAAGTAGGATCTAAAATAGAGCAAAAGCTTTTGCACAGGGAAGGAAAACTATCAACAAAACAAAAACGCAACCTACTGAATGGGAGAAGATATTTGCAAATGATATATCTAATAAGAGGCCAATATTCAAAATATACAAAAAACTTATACAACTCAACACCAAAAAACCCCATAAATACTCCAATTAAAAATGGGCAAAGGACCTGAATAGACATTTTTCCAAAGAAGACATACAGATGGCCAACAGACACATGAATAGATGATCAACATCACTAATCATCAGGGAAATGCAAATAAAAACCATGAGATATCATCTTACACCGTCAGAACGGCTACTATCAAAAAGACAAGAAATGATAAGTGTTGGCAAGGATGTAGAGAAAAAGGAACCCTCATGCACTGTTGATAGGAATGTAAATTGGTGCAGCCACTGTGGAAAACAGTATGGAGGTTCCTCAAAAAATTAAAAATAGAAGTACCAATACGATCCAGTAATTCCATTACTGGGTGTTTACCCAAAGAAAACAAAAACGCTAATTCAAAAAGATATATGCACACCTATGTTTATTACAGCGTTATTTATAATAGCCAAGATATAGACACAACCTAAGCATCCACTGATAGATGAATGGATAAAGATGTGGTGTGTTTATATAACACACACACACACACACACACACACACACACACACACACACACACACTGGAATATTACTCAGCCATAAAAAAGAGATCTTGCCATTCAAAACAACATGGATGGACCCAGACAACAGTACGCTAAGTGAAATAAATCAGAGAAAGACAAACCATATGATTTCACTTATATGTGGAATCCAAAAAAAACCCCACACAAATAAACAAAAAGCAGAAACAGACTCATACATAAAGAGAGAACTGATGGTTGCCAGAGGGGTGGGAGTAGGGGATGGGCAACATGGGTGAAGAGAAGTGGAAAGTACAGGCTTCCAGTTACGGAACGAATAAGTCACAGGGATAAAAGGTACAGCATAGGGAATATAGTCAATGGTATTGTAATAACATTTGTATGGTGACAGATGGTAGCTAGACTTGTGATGAGTATAGCATAACTAATAAACTTGTAGAAGCACTGTGTTGTACACCTGCAACTAATATAACACTGTACGTCAACTATACTTCAATTTAAAATATATATTTATATTAGGGACCCTGGCTGGCTCAGCTGGAAGAGCATGCGACTCTTGATGTCCACGTTGTGAGTCCAAGCCCCACGTTGGATGTAGAGATTACTTAGAAAATAAAATCTTTTAAAAAAATAAATTGAAAAAATAAAAAAACCAAAATATATATTAAAATTTTTAAAATAAATAAATAAAATAAAACAGAGCAGAGGCAAAATTTTAAATAAGGTGTAACTAAGAAAACTACAAGCTTCCTGAAACTCCTCAGAAATATTTGGGGGAGGAAACTGTGTTCCCACCATCTACAGAGTGGGCTTTGAAAAGGATAAAGGATCACTCCATAAGCTGGGGGACTTGGCTACACCCTGATAGCTGACAGCTAGGTCACACCCAATCAAGCAATTAAGACATAAAACAAGAAAGGTACGTAAGCTTTTGACAACTGTGAAGCTGGAGAGATCCCAGCCGGGCTAAGGATGTCAAATCTCACTATCTTGCCAGCCTGTTGACCTTTTGCCCAGGCCCCTCAATAAAATGGTTTGATCCAAAAAAATAAAAAATAAAAATAAGGTACCTAAATTCATGCTTCAGGAAGTTAAAAAGGATCATTATTTAGATCATCCAGAGTTGTTACATGATACTTCATGGAATAGATGACTCTCACCTACCCCTTAAAGGATAAGAGCTGAAGAACAGAAAATATAAGGAGAGAGATTCCAGGTTTGGTTAATATGAATAACGTTCCAAAGCCTGGGATGAATGTGGCCTGTTCAGAGAACAGTGCAAAACTGGTCTATTTGGAACAGAGCATACTCATTGGCAGGCAAAGGCATATAAGATTAGCCAGGTAAGGTGAGACCAGGTGAGGGACAAGAAATCTGAACTTGACAAGCTTCATGGGAAGGGGAAGAAACTGCTTTGTTCTGTTTTTGTTTTTCGTGTTTGGTTTAAGACTAAAATACTATGGCAGTGCAGACTGGTCTTTTTGCCCTCTAAAATTGGCCTGTAATATCCTAATACCTTGCCCATGTTACATACTCTCAGATATACAACTATCACCTAATGCCTCTATTCATGTTTGTACTGGTCCTACATCCCCAACTGTCAGACAATTACCCTTAACCTTAAAAGTTCTTCAACCAAAAAAAAAAGTTCTTCAAAAAAAAGTTCTTCAACTATCCTACATAATTTGCCCACCCCATACAACACTTAGTGTCTATCCCGTGACATGTGCAAACTAGTAATTTATACATGACGCAGTACACCCCTCAAGAAACTCACTCTAATGTAGGCAGGAGCCAAGAAAATAAACTAGTACAATACAGAGTGCTAACTAGTGAAGTAATGCTTAGCATATCATGAGAGCAAAGGACAACATCAGTTTGGAAATCAGGAAAAGACAGAAAACACCTAAGAGAAAGTGTTAACTGGACTGAGTTTTGAAAGAAAATAAATACCAAAAGGTGGGGAGAAGTGCTGGGGATGACAGTAATCAGACTGCAAAGACTGAGCAAAGCCTGTCATACTCAGACTGTTACTCCATATGGCTGGATGAGTAGGAGAAGTAGTAGTAAAGGACCAGATCATGAACACGATTTTCTCGTGCTAAGGATTTTGTGTTTTAGAGTAACCAAAAGACTTTAATGAAGGAATAACAAGATCATAATTGTTTCTTAAAAAGAGCTCTGGTGGCAGTGGAAGATGGATTGAAAGGGTTCCACAAAGCTTCCTCCTACCATAAAATGCAACAAAAATCTGATAAAGGCTGCTATTAACATTCAATTTATCTGCAGTTATCCACTCCTACCCCTTTTCTAGGCTTAGCTCATATTCTTCATAAAGCCCTCCTTAACGCTTCCCAAACACATTAATCTTTCCTTTCTCAGAACTTCTAAGGCATGTCTGTCTGTACACTGCATTCTGTCACCACCTTAAAATTTTAATTAATTTGCATTTAAATTTCTTCTTAACAATAATGTAAGCTCCCTATGAAAAGATGTCATATTTTTTTAATGTATGTGTAATATACACACACACACCCCCTCTATCCCATAGCACCTAGGGCAGTAATACAACATTTTGAAACAGATACTTCCTTTGAACTGAATAGATGGTCTCCTTTATCTATGAGTACAGATTCCACTACTCTCCATAAATAACAAATAAAATAAAATGTATGATTTTAAAATGCATGATTTAAAATTAAGGGGAAAAAAGTATACGTAGTGGGAAATGAACACAAGGCAACTTTCTAAGAAGATGAAAATGTTCTAATTTATGATAGGGGTGTGTTACACTGTTGTACTGCATTTACTTAAAAAATGTATAACCAAGATTTATACCGTTTAATATATATAAATTTACCTAAAAACCTGGAAAAATAAGGGGTAGGAGCAAGGGGCTATAGATGAAACATGAATAGCAAAATGTTGATGGCACTTCTTCAGTAAAGCATATAGATGGTTCATTATATTATTCTGCTTACTTTGAAAAAAATGCATTAACAAAACTAAAAAATAACTCAGAAAATTAAATTATTTATTCTCCTAATGTTTGGTATAATGTGACATTGTAACTTTTAAAGTGGTTTTACTAGCTCTATTACCTAGTTGATTCTAAGGAATACCTTCTAAGAAAAATCTATTGTTCATAGCATAGATGAAAAAAGGCCAAGCAGCCATAGGTTCCTTAATTAAGCACCAGATAGGAAAATTAGCCCTGTAAAAACGATACCCAAAAAGCCAGTAAGATATAAAGTTAGAATTTTCTAATCTCCTAATCTTCAAACTGTGCAGCCGAAGATAGCATTTGAAAGATATCCAAAAGTTTCTGGAAATGCAACATCTACAAAAACAGACTCAACACCATTCTTGATGGTTTTAAAATAATTCAATTATTTTATCTCAGTAATTTAAACTTCATGCTTATCTGCTCTTAATTTGCATTCTCCTCCCACAAAATATTTAATGGGGAAAATAAAGATTTTCCTTATTCATGCCAATGCACAAGGTTAACAATCTTTTGTTCAGTAAATTAGTTGTTGCATAACTTAATCCCTCAAAAAGTACTAAATTTCTCAAAAAGACTTCCAAAGCATTTTACAATAAAATGTAAATGAAAAAACACCTAAAATTTAGTAAGACAATTTCTTTTACACTGTTATGCTATTTCTCAGGAGATGATATTTAAAACTTTCCTTACAATAATCTACAGCCTTATAAATCACTAGCTATCTAAACTGTGACTGGAAGGGACATGAAGAGTTTCTGATAATGTTCTTATATGGGTGCAGATCTGTGTGCTGATTACATGGGTGAGTTCTATCTGTAAAAATTCTTCAAGCTCTACACTTAATATGTACTTTTCTAAATTCCATATTACACATGTAATACTCTGATAAAACAAAGTAAGCCACAGCTGTTAGAGCTGCCCTCAAATCCCCTACCTCATACTAAAACACCTGTTCTATGCACTGAAACATTTCTCTAATAAAAAGTAATTCAAAGTTATTTTATAGCATTTAACATTTTCTGACATATTCCCAGATAACAAATAACTTCCATTTGCAACTGGGAGCTCAGAAAGCACACAACAGAAAAAAAAATGTTTATATTTTCCAGAAGAAATCATTTTAAAAGCTAACTGAATAGAAGAAAAGTGAATTGGTACTGTATTGTCTGGACAAAGATACAAATCATTTTCAACTTAGTTAATCGAATTGAGAAAGGAAAAGAAAGACCACCACTTCAGACCTTAGTAAGATAAAGAAGACAGGAAAAGGTTAGTAAGCATTTCACGGATGGAAGGCCGCTTGTTAGTGATTTACTCCAAAGTCTACTACCAATCAGATATTTCAAGCAAAACAAAAACAAGAGGCAACAGTACCTGCCCAGAGAGATGAATTAAATAAAATACATGGAAGCAGTATGCCAAGATTTAATATGGAATATCCAGTGACTGGCAAGAATGCTAGGGAAGTAGTAACCTTTCCTAATTCGTTTGCTGAAGCCAAGTGTCTCCCAGAGAATAAAATATTATGTCTTAATCCCACAACAGTAACTCAATTCTCTCTTTTCCTTCCTCTAATCTTATAATCGCCCAGAGTTAAAGCTAAACATTAAGATTCTCTCGAGGAGAAAGAAGGATCTTGATCCTCAGCTAAATCACACTTTAACCTTCCACCTGAACAGCCAGGGGAGGGAACCTTGATCTCCAAATTCAGCCTTTCCGGGTGAAATGTCAGGGAGTTCACTGACCACCTCCCAGGGAACACCACTTTAGAAAGCAATCTTACCAAATGGACCCAGAAGCGTTCACATGTACAATCCTCACGACTTTGAACAGCAACTACTAGGGAATCATGCCAAACCCCATCCAAGCGACTGAGGCAACAGCCTCCATCCTGGCGAGTCCAATCCTCAGCCTCAAATCACACATACACGTCCACAAAGCAAACCCACGGTCTCTCCGGAGATGAGATGACAAAACTAGAACATACCCAGAAAGTTGATACAGGAGGTGGGCTGGGGGCGACAGCCTCGGGGCAGAGGCTCAGGATTGCTAGTGCGCTGGGCAAAGATTCACGCTCCTGGAGTCAGAGTAGGGCGCAGGGAGCACTAAAGACGAGGCCTGGGGGCAGAAGGCACAGGTTTCCTGGCGGGTGTGGGGGAAAGAGACATTCCCGGGGGCAGAGTGCTGGGAGCAGGGAACATGGGGATGACGGCGCCACGGGGAAAACCAGACACCTTGACCGTAGAGCCTGGCGGCAGCGGGTACCCTCTCTACGCCTGACCCAGCCGAGCCAAGGGACCCGTCCTTCGGGCGCCTGGCGAGAAGGGAGAGCGCGCGGGACGCGCCCGCTCGGGCCCGGGAAGGCAGCGCGGCCAAGGGCCTTCTTACCCGTGCACGCCGAGGGCGCGGCGCCTCTTGTGGAGCAGGCAGAGCAGCAGAAGCGCGGCCCCAGCCAGCGTGGAGTTTCGCGCCGTCAAGTACTTGCTGAAGGCCGCCATGGAACCGCCAGTACGAGCGAGCCGGGAGGGGGGGCAGCGGCGGCTTCCACAACCCCTAGTGCAGGAAGCGCGGGGGAGACTGGGAGGAGAAGAGCGGAGCGGAGGGAGGGCGGTGCAGACAGCGCAGGACCGCCCCCTGGCGCGCGCCGCCGCGTCGTCCGCGCGCGGTTGCCCACCACGGACTTCAGCTCGGCGGGAGCGCGCGCGGGTGCCACGAAGGCCGGAACAGCCCTGGGATGCTCTCTGCGCACGCGCGGACCCCCTCAGGGTCACCCGGATTGCCCGCGCCGAGATGCCGCTGATCCTTTCTCTGGCGCTCGTTCGTTTGCTGCCCCTGTCCCACCCGTACTCACACCTTCGCGCGTGCACACCCACTCAAGCTCTCACAAGAACTGGAAGAGCAGGCCTACCCTGCACCGGGACCTGGTGGGACCTGCTACTCCGCCTACCCCCTCCCCCGCACCGTGAAGTGCCGTTACCACCCTCTTAAAGGAGCGCAGGAAGAAGGGGAATGGCCCCATCATAGAGCATTTATACAAAACTGAAGGCGCAGTGATTATTTAGACGAAAATACCTGTCGGAAACTCCGAAGAGGTGTAGGGAAATGTGTGAAGAATGACTATACAAATCGAAGACCTTTTTCCAAGCCAGGGTTTTTCTAAACCATGGGTTATAATCTCTAGGGGATTGTGGAATGAGTTTGGTAGATTGAGACCACCACTGTGTGTGTGTGTGTGTGTGTGTGTGTGTGTGTGAGAGAGAGAGAGAGAGAGAGAGAGGGAGAGAGAAAGAGAGAAATCGGTTAATAGAAGACAATAGAAAACTCAGAGTGCCTCACGTGTAAACAAGTTCTGAGAAATTTTTATTCCAGTTTTGTGTCCATGTGTCCCGAGCAGTGATATGGAGTGTGTTTCTTTAATGTGGCTCTGATCAAACAGAAAGTTTGAGAAACACTGTTCTTTGCAAAGGGACATTCAGAAATAACAATCGTGCATTGTGTGAATGCTGGCCTTACTCCCAGAATCAGAAGGGCATTACAGATGAGAGCATTCTTCTGGCTGGCCCTATGCTGCAGAAATCGTTATCCCTAGCTTTTAGACTGGCATATGCACAGTAACTTAGTGATCCCTGTCTTCACTTGAAGAAACTGGAGAAAAGAGTATCAGTCAGAAAGTAAGTACATAAAACCTTGCATAATACACATTCATGTTAAAGTAGCCCACAAACAGTCGTTTCCCAGGTGTTTACTCAATATTAACTGGGAGTTGCCTAATACAGATTACAAGAATCACAAGCTGTGTGTGTGTGTGTGTGTGTCGAGGTGTTCAACTGTGTAAATTTTGCTAAAGTGGAGCTTCTACTAAATTCTCCGTTTACCACATAGATATTTTCATTACCTCCTTCAACAGTTAGGCAATTTGGTATGCACCAAGGATACAAAGATAAAAACAGATCACAATCTCTGCTCTCCAAAGGTGGGTAGAGGAGGAAAAATATGAAAAAAAAAGTTATATGTTAAGTGTCACGTTAGAGGTATGAACACCTTTTGTACTATGACAGCACAAAAATGCTTAGTTTTGTCTAGAACTTTTTTAAGATTTTATTTATTTACTTGAGAGAGAGAGACAGAGAACATGAGAGAGAGAGAGAGAGAGAGAGTATGAGTAGGGGGGAGGGGCAGAGGCAGAAGGAGAAGCAGACTCCCCACTGAGCAGGGGGCCCAATGCCGGGCTGGATCCCAGGACCCTGAGACCATGACCTGAGCTGAAAGCAGATGCATAACCGACTGAGCCACCCAGGCGCCCCTGTCTAGAACTTTCTATTAGGGCTCGACAGAAGATGCTTTTGTAGCTAAAGCCTAAAAGACCAGAGAAAGAGCTGTGTAGGAGGACAAGAGAGAAAATTACTAATTCACCAATAAATTGCATAGTAATGTAAGAGTGTTAGGAGAAAGTGTATCATCTTGGAGTTTGTAACAGTGAAGCAAGAGCATGCAAGTTTAGAGGAAAGATATATTTAGGAAATAGATTACAGTTCAGAGGAGAGTAAGAATGACCCATTAGGCAAGATATTCTAAAAGGCACCTGCACCCCACTATTTATAGCAGCTATGTCCACAATAGCCACACTATGGAAAGAGCCCAAATGTCCATCGACAGATAAAGATGGATAAAGGTGTGGTATATATACACAATGGAATATTACTCAGCCATCAAAAAAATGATATCTTGCCATTTGCAACGACGTGGATAGAACTAGAGGGTATTATGCTTAGCAAAATAAGTCAATCAGAGAAAGACAAGTATCATATGATTTCACTCATGTGTGGAACTTAAGAAGCAAAACAGAGGCATAAGGGAAGAGAGGAAAAAATAAAATGACAA
The DNA here is from genome assembly GCF_004348235.1 of Phoca vitulina. Lineage (NCBI taxonomy): Eukaryota > Metazoa > Chordata > Mammalia > Carnivora > Phocidae > Phoca > Phoca vitulina. The sequence goes on from NW_022589705.1 coordinate 23,433,788, forward strand.
AATCAGAGAGGGAGACAAACCATAAGAGACTCATAGGAAACAAACTAAGGGTTGCTGGAGGGGTGGGGGGCATGGGGTAACTGAGTGATGGACATTAAGGAGGGCATGTGATGTAATGAGCACTGGGTGTTATATAAGACTGATAAATCACTGAACTTTACCTCTGAAATTAATAATACACTATATGTTAATTAATTGAATTTAAATAAATTAAAAAATAAAAATAAAAAAAGTAAAAAGCACCCATGTTCAAAAAGCATGGGTGATTCTAAAAAAATGAACTTAGTTAATGTGAGTTCAAATAATTTTAGCTGTTCATAAAGTCCATCAGGTAAAGACCACTAAGGACAAAACTGTAACCCAACAAAGTTAAGTTTATCAACTTGCTACAGAAAGGATACCACACAGCAGAGGAATTATGGGCATGTCTCCAAAAAAAAAGGAAGAAATGGGGGTCATTATAGTATTAGAAGAAGGGAGGAGTTTAGGTAGAATCTAAATGAAACAGCATTTAATAGGCTCAGAGCAAATCAGAGCTGTAAGGGGTTAATATCAGATCTGAGTTGAGAAGCATCCTCTGGGTTCTAGTCCCTTGGAAATATAAATTTAACATTAATGTAGAATATTGTGTCCAAAAACCCCTCAATCTGAACCTCTGCACTGTAAATTGAGGCTGCTTCTCCAAGTTAAAGTGATTTATTTGGATGGTTTACATTTCCCAGGTAAGAAAGATATGTTCTGTCTCACTAATACGAGTTCAAAACAAGAGTTTCTGACAACTTAAGATTTTAGAGAACAAAGTTCCTCAGCACTATACCCTTTGATAATTAACCAAAACAAATTTTCAGGTTCACAATAATAGTTAATAATTAAGAAAATGTTATTTTTATTGGAAGATATCCTAGAGCTCTTCTTTTTAAATCTCATTCAATAATTAGGCAATTTGGTATGCACAGGACAGAGGACAGAGAGAAGAGGGGCCCATGGAGTTGGGGAATCTAGAAAGCCTCTTGAAGAGATGTTGTGCTAGCCAGCCTCCAGCATTGTCCCCAATGATCCTCACTTTCTGGTACTCATACCCTATGCAATCTCCCTCATGTCAGGATTGGTCTGTGTGACCAAAAGAGTGTGATGAAGGTGACAGTATGTGACTTCTGAGACCAGATCATAAAAGGCACTATGGCTTCCACCTTGGTCTCTTGGATTGCTTGCTTTTGGGGAATCCAGCTGTCTCAAAGTACCCTCAAACAGTCCTCGAGAAGGATTGAGGATTCCCAGAAAGAGCCAACACCTACTTACCAGCCTTGGAAGCAGATTGTCCATCCCCACGGATGAATGCAAACTTATGAAGATCCCAAGCCAGAACGTTCCACCAAGATTCTCCTAAATTCCTGACTCATAAAAACTTTGTGGGAGGCAATAAATGTTTACCGTTGTCTTAAGCCACTAAATTTGAGGGTAATGTGTTATGCAACTGATGTGATTTGGGTCAAGCCTCAAAAAATAGATGGAAGAAAGGGGCTTTAGGAAAAATATGATACAACAGGAGCAAATATACACACACAAGAAGGTACAAAGCAAGATGATTAAGTATGGTGTTGGATGGAGGTTCATGAAGGGGTGTGAAATGAGACAAAAGCTTGAAATATTTAATGGAGGTCAATTTTTGGAAGATCTAAAACACCCAGTTAGCCCGGTGAGATTTTATTCTGCATGGAAGAGGGAGGAGTCCAGGTTTGGAGGAAGAGTAGTGACCTCAACTTTTATTTAAAGAGACTGTGCCAGTGGCAACGTGTAGGATGGATTGAAGGAAGAAATATCAAGCAGAGAGACCAGTCGGGATGCTCTTGAAATAATCTAGGTGAGAGATTGTAAACACCTGAGTCAAGCAGCACAGAGCAAACAGGAAAGAAAGCACTTTGTGGATTCCAGTTGGATGGGGATGGTGAGATTGTTCTTTAATGGGAAGGAAAATTTAAATTCACTCTGCGATTTCCTGGCTGAGTGCCAGAGAGGATGATATTATTTACCTGAGGGCAGGAGCACAGAAATGGAGCATTCTTCTCAGGGAAGACAATGAGAGGCAAATGAATAATTTCTCACTAGATCCTCATCACCAAGGTAAACTCCAAGATCCTTAGCATCTTACACAAAGCCAGTTATGATATCAGCCTTGCCTACCTCTCTGAATTCCAATCCTGACACTACTCCCCTGGAATAGATGTATTCCACTTCTGCCCTAGGAGATAAATGCACACTGCTATTCCCCTCTGTGGTCTTCCCTAGAATATTCTATTCCTTCTGCCTGAAATACCAATCCCTTCCTATCCTAACATCCTCACTCTCAACTCAGGTCATCCTTTAAAATTGAAATTTTGATGGTCTCCTACTCCAAACTGTCTTTTCTGATCATGTTCCCCACCCCCCACCTCTTGCCAAGTTAATCACGTCCTCCCTTGTGCTGCTTCTGTCTCATATATAAGTCTATTAATGTATAGTAGGGTGTTACTTTTGTTTTTTTAAGATTTATTTATTTGACACAGAGAGAGAGAGAGCACAAGCAGGGGGAGTGGGAGAAGCAGGGAGCCCATGCAGGGCTCAATGCAGCCTCCATGCCGGGCTCAATCCCAGGACCCTGGGATCATGACCTGAGCTGAAGGTAGACACTTAACCTACTGAGCCACCCAGGTGCCCCTACAGTAGGGTGTCTCTTAAGAGAAACTGGCATTAATTTCTCTGACAAGGTAAACACCTCAAGTCACCAGGAAAAATTCATCTTTTTCATCTTTGCTTAAAAAAGAATCACTTGTTGGTGGGTTGCATTGTTGGTAGGAATGCAAACTGGTGCAGCCACTGTGGAAAACAGTATGGAGTTACCTCAAAAAGTTAAAAATAGAACTACCCTATGATCCAGTAATTGCACTTCTATTTACCCAGAAAACCCCACCAAAAACATTAATTTGACAGGATACATGCACCCCTATGTTTATTGCTGCATTATTTACAATAGCCAGATCATGAAAGCTGCCCAAGTGTCCATCGATAGATGAATGGATAAAGAAGATGTAGTATAGATATACAATAGAATATTACTCAGCTATAAAAAAAGAATGAGATCTTGCCATTTGCAACATGAATAGAGCTAGAGAATATAATGCTAAGCAAATCACATTTATTTATATGAAAATATTTATTAATGACTTACTACGTGCCAGGAACTGGGGCCACTGGTGAGAAAAACAGAACAGTCCTCACCCAGCACAACCTAGTAGGAGAACAGATACTAATCAAATGATCATAAATAACCCCACGTATAATAAGCATTTTAGATATACATTCAGAAAAAAATACGGATTTAGAGGTCTTCATATACAAAATAGATGAATCTTTGGAACCAAAAAAGAATTAAAAAGAAGAATGGGCAGTTGGGAAGTGAGATATAATCCTGTAAAACACCTACATTTGAAGGATGGAGGAAGGAAAGGGATCCAGGACAGTGAGAATAATTAAAGAGGCAATATGGGAATCTGGAGGCATGAGGATCAGAGAAGTCAAGATGCAAAAGAGTGTCCAGAAGGGTATAGGAATGGTAATTGAGATTATCAGTAAGTATTGGAGATCTATTTCTTTATGAAGCCTTTTCTAGACTCCCCTTTCCTTCCCTCAATGTTCCCCCAGTGCACCCTGTTCAGATTTCTGTCATACCTCTTACAGTGTTTATTTATTTAAATGGAAGGAACCATCACAAGGGAAGAAACCAAGTCTTATTTTTCTTAAATTCTGTATCATCTGAAAAAAAAAGACATGGATCCACACCTCATACTGCAAACAGAATGATATCCAAATTGCTCAAAGAATGAATAAAAAGAAAAAAAAATAAGGAAACCATAAAACTATTAGAAAAAAAGAGGAAAGAATTCTTCATGAAATAATTATCTTATAATCTTGGCATGGGGAAAACCTTTACAAGTATTAAAATCCAGAAGATGTAGAAGAAAAAAATTGAAGAATGAAGGGGAGGAAATCGGAGGGGGAGATGAACCATGAGAGACTATGGACTCTGAAAAACAAACAGGGTTCTAGAGGGGAGGGGGGTGGGGGGATGGGTTAGCCTGGTGATGGGTATTAAAGAGGGCACGTTCTGCATGGAGCACTGGGTGTTATGCACAAACAATGAATCATGGAACACTACATCAAAAACTAATGATGTTATGTATGGTGATTAACATAACAATAAAAATTTAAAAAAAAATAATAATGTATTCGTGACAAAACAAAAACAAAACAAAACACTGTAAACAGGGCAGAAAGAAAACTGTAGGAAAAAGTTGCACTTCATTTCATAGACTAGTGGTTTATTTTCCTAAAAGTACCTTCAAATCAGTAAAAAAAAAAAAAAAAAAGCCATAATCTGAATAGAAAAACGGGTAAATAATATGAAGTATAATTCATGGAATAAAAGATTAAAATTAATATGAAAAGATGCTTTTATCACACATAATTATAGATACAAAAGAAAACTACACTAAAATACAACTCTCATCTACCAGAATGGCAAAGATCCCAAAGTTTGATAACACATTATGTAATTTTTTATTAATATTTCTGAGAGGCATGTAAATTAGTACAAATTATAGAACAATTGATCAATAGCTTAAAAATAGAACTGCATATATCCTATGACTCGGTAATTTACTTCAGGGAATTAATTCTTTAGATGTACCCTCACATAAGTGAAATGTCATAGATATAAGGTATCTTTGTGAAAGCAAAGAATTGGGAACATTCTTTAATTCCCATCAGTGGAGGACTGATTAGATAAATGTAATGGAATATTTATTATACATCCATGAAAAGAATGAAGTAATTCTGTATATACTATGGAATGATCTCAAAATATAACATTAAGTAGGAAAAAAAGCCAAGAGCAGAACACTATGTTAAGTATGTTCCCATTCATAAAAGGAATAGAGAGGAGGTATTACATACTTATTTGCTTATAGATCAATATAGTATCTTTGGAAGGATATTCATGAAGATGCTGATATTGACTGACTGTGGGAAGGGAAATTAAGTGGGGGTGGGAGGCAGAAAGAAATATTTGCACTGAATAAATTTGTATCTTTTAAGTTTTTAACCATGTATATACATCATCTACCACATTTAAGAAAAAATTCGAATGAGGTGAAATTCACACAACAAAATTAACCAAAATCAACAATTCAATGGCATTTAGAACATTCACAAGATTATGCAACTACCACCTCTACCTAGATCTAAAATTTTCATCATCCCAAAAGAACACCCATACCCACTAAGCAGTAGCTCCCCACTGTCCCCGCCTCCCAGCCCCTGGCAACTACCAATCTGTTTTCTATTGCTATGGATTTATCTATTCTAGATATTTCACATAAATAGAATCATCCACTATGTGACATTTTGTGTCTGGATTCTTTTACCTAGCATACTGTTTTCAAGGTTTATCCACATTGTAGCATTCATTAGTACTTCAATCTTTTTATGGCCAAATAATAGTCTATGTTATGAAAAGACCACATTTTATTTATTTACCTGCTCATCAGCTAATGGACATTTGGACATTGTGAATAGCGCTGCTATGAACAGGTATGTAGAAGTATTTGCAAGCAAGTGGAAGTATTACTTCTGAATACCTGTACTGAATACCCGTTTTCAATTCTTTGGGATACACACCTAGGAATAGAATTACTTGGACATATGGTAATTCTATGTTATTTTTTTTTATAAGTAAGCTCTTCACCAAACAAGGGGTTTGAGCTCATGACCCTGAGATTACAATTCGCATGCTCTACTGACTGAGCAGGCCAGATGCCCTATATATGTTAAATTTTTTGAAGAGCTACCAAATTCCTTTTCACATCAGCTGAATTATTTTATATTCCCAACAGCAGTGAATGAGGGTTTTGATTTGTCCCCATTCTCATCACACCTGTTATTTGTTTGTTTTTATTATAGCAATCCTAGTGAGTGTGAATTGTGTTAATGATTTGCATTTTCCTAACTAGTAGCTTTTCATGTTCTTGTTGGCCATTTGTGCATCTTCTTTGGAGAAATGTCTTTTCAAGACCTTCATCCCTTTAAAAATTAGCTTGTCTTTTTGTTGTTGAGTTGTAAGAGTTCTTTATATATTCTGGTTACTAGATCCTTATCAGATATATGATTTGCAAATAGCATTTTCCATTCTTTAGGTTGTCTTTTCACTTTCTTGATAATGTCCCTTAATGCACAAAAGTTTTTAATTTTAATCAAGTCAAATTTATCTATTTTTTCCTTTGTTGCTTGTACTTTTGGTGACATATCTAAGAACCAATGCCAAATAAATCCAAGGTTATGAAAATTATCCCCTATGTTTCCTCCTAAGTGTTGTCTAGTTTTACCTCCTACATTTGGATCCTTGATCCATTTTGAGTCAATTTTTGCAGACAGTGTGAAGTATTTGTCTAATTTCATTCTCATTTCATTTGTCTAATTTGCGTGTGGATCTCCAGTTACCCCCAGAACTATTTTGAACCTATTATATATTTAAAATGAAATTTAAATACAAAACAAATAGATAAACTTAGTCTTTTTTCCTTTGGGGGGTGTCAAAATTCTGGAGTCTAATAAATCACAAAAGCATTATAGAGGCCCCTCCATTTATCCATCCTCTGATTGCAATAGCTGTGACTGAAGTGTCATTGGGTCAGTCTACACAGCTCTGTCCACCCCAGGAGTTCTTGGATGAGGCTAAGATCTTCTGACCTAGCATCCAGCTGGACCTGGTACACTCTGCAGCTAACGAACCCCTGTCTTCTCCAGTCTCTGGCAGCATGTTTTTATTCTCCTCAAACCCCAGTCTCAGTTTAAGCTTTGACAATCAAAAGTTGTGCAGCCCTCTTGCTAAGCCCAGTTGAGTCAATGAAGCATAGAACTTGCTCCCTGAGTGGAAGGGAAAGGGGAAATGAGAAAGAAAATAAAAACTGACATGTCAAGAAATTATCCTGCTACACATGTATTGGGTATCTACAAGAAAATATAGGTGAATTCCTCTAAAACCTGGGTATCAGAAAAGGCTTTCTAACTATGACTAAAAATCCAGATGCAATAAATGAAAAAAAGAAAAATATAAGTAATAAAAATTTTTAAGTTTTGATATGGCAAAAAAACAGTATAAACAAAGTCAAAAGACAAAAGACAAGCTAGAAGAACACATTTGTAACCTACTTTGCAGAGAATGGGCTAATTCCCTAATTCATAAAGAACTTATAAAACTTGAGGGAAAAATCCTATAGAAAAATGGACAAATGACAAAAACAGACAATTTGCAAAAATATATTAAAAATGGCCTTTAAACATATCAAAAGATGTTCAACTTCACTCATAAGAGAAATGCAAAATAAACTCTACTAAAGTACATTTCTTACCTGTTATATTGGCAAAAATTGAAAAGCTTGACAATTTTACTCTGTGGCAAGACTATGGGGAAAACAGACACCCTCCTATATCAGGGTGGGAATGAAAAAAAGTATGGGAAATTTGGTAATACAGAAACAAATACAAAATGATACATGCATACACACCTTGACCTAGCAATCTTACTTCTAGGAATTTAGATGCACAGGAAGTAGATACACTTCCAGAAATTAAAAAAAAAGTGTATGCACAGTATTATTTCTTGAAGCAAGATTTGAAGTTATAAAATAATGGAAACTAATCAAATATTCAAGCATAGGACATAGATTGAAAAATCTTTGACACAGAAACACAATGAATTCTATGAAACTGTAAAAAAAATAACAGAGATGATCTCTAAAAACTGAAAGGGAGTTATTTCAGGAGTTACCATTAAGTTAAAAGAAAGTGTAAGAGCTTAAATAGGATGCTATTTTTATGCACAAAAGATGGGAAAATGGGATACATACATACATATGCTTGTCTTTACAAAAAGAAACACTAACAGAGAAACCAAATAACTGAAATTGGTGACATGCAAAGGGTGGGAAGAAATATGGTGGAAGGGATGTGAAAGGAGTATCACAAGAGGACAGGGCTCTGGATTATAGTTGAACGCTGGGGGCCAACTGATAAATGTGGAGGAGTACACAAGTTGGAAGATTATCATTCTGCAATAACCATAGTAAAGATTGAATCAGGCAAAAATCACCAATGGACACTCAATCTAGGAGGAAATTTTGATAAGGGACAAGATATTTTCATAATCCTAAATGATCTCCCCATAGACCACCTATTAGTTACAACAATGAAAAAAGTGGTGATTTTAGTGACTAAATTGGACAACATCTTGACTGGGCAATCCAAATTAATGTCACCACTGTGGGACAGACAGACGAATATATCATGCCTCTAAATGTGCTGTCCTGAGGATACAATATCTCCTGTGCAGAATTTGGTTTAGAATGCATAATGGGAATGTACTTATGAAGATATATCAGAACAACCCAAAATGAGGAACATTGTTTTTAAAAAGAAATGAGTACTGTAATTGTGAAAAATGTTAGTGTCATAAAGACAAAGAAGGGCTTTAGAAATATTCCAGATTAAAGGAGGCTAAAAAGAGGTAACAATTAAAAGCAATAGCTAACCCTAAACTGGATCTGTTGTTTTGAGGGTGCAGAGCAGCATAGGACTTTCTTAAGGACATTGTTGGGTCAATAATTAGGCCAATAACTGATAAAATTGGAATATGATTGGTAGATTAGACTATTATATGGATGTTAAATTCACTGAAATTGATAACTATATAAAGGGTCCCTGACTTATGGCGTTTTGTGACTTACGATTTTTCGACTTTATGATGGTGTAAAAGTGAAACACATTCAGTAGAAACTGTACTTTGAGTTTTGCATTTTGATCTTCTCCTGGGCTAGCGATATGTGAAACAATCCTGTCTTAGGACACTGGGCAGCAACTCCCACAGCTCCCAGGCAGTCATGCGATCACAAGGGTATCCAACTGATACCCTGACAACCATTCTGTACCTATACACCCATTCTGTTTTTCACTTTCAGTACAGTACTCAATAAATTACATAAGATATTCAACACTTTATTATAAAATAGGCTTTGTGTTAGATGATTTTGCCCAACTGTGGGCTGACGTAAGTGTTCTGAGCATGTTCAATGTAGGCTAGGCTCAGCTATGGTGTTTAATAGGTTAGGGGTATTAAATGCATTTTCAATTTATAATATCTTCAACTTCTGATGGGTTTATCAGAATGTAACCCTGTCATAAGCCAAGGAAGATCTGTACTGTGATTATATTAGAGAATATCCATATCCTAAGGAAACGTACGCTGAACTTTTTAGGAGTAAAGGGCCATCACTTTGGGGTAAAGGGCATTCAAATGGTGCAAGAAAACACACACACACAAAATAGAGAGCACATACACAAATGATAAAGCAAAAGTTAAATTTTTACAGTAGACAAATCTGGATAAAGGGTATATGAGTATTTTTCTGTCATTTTAAGTTTTGCAACTTTTGGTAAGTTTGAAATTACTTCAAAATAAGATATTTTTTAAAAAGAAAAATTAAAGACTAACTCAAGAATATCTATAGCAACTTTTTTCATAACAGCCTTTAACTGGAAAATTCAGGTGTCCATCAACAAGAGAATGAGTAAACAGCCTGTGGCGTAGCCACATGATGGGACACTATTCAACAGTAAAAAGGAAGCACTGCTGGTAAGTACAGCAACATGGATGAACCTCAGAAACTTTGAGTGAAAGAACATTCACGCACGCACAGAACATACTACTTGATTCAATGAATATGAAGTGCAAGAACAGGCAAAATAAATTTATGATTGATTTCAGAAGGTGGTTGCATTTGGGAATGGGGTAAAATTGACTGGAAGAGAGCATGAGGGAACTTTCTGGATGATGAAAATGTTCTATATTTTGTTTGGGATGGTAATTTGATGGATATTTACAATGCCCAAACATTTAAGACCTGTGCTTTTTATGTTACATAAATTATAACATCAATTAAATGAATGAATGAAGAATAAACAAACAAACAAGCTAATTATTTTAAGGGAGATATCTAAAGGTAAATTCAGGTTGAAAGAGAGGTTGCATCCACTTAAACATCACCAGAATTTGTTCCAGTGTTAAGACTATTGTGTCCCGAGAAAGACCTGGAGTATCTAAAAATATGAAAGGGAAATAATTTATTTTAAGAAGACCTAGAAGACCTATTTGAAAATGTGCAAGGGAAATAATTTATCTTAACCTTCCCTCAAATAACCGTTAGAATATTTAAGAATGCTCTGTGGGATATACAGTTAATTTCAAACATAACTAACCAGTCTGTAATCCATAAAAATGCAAATATTTCTACACTTCGAAGGAGTTCTGGATTTTGCTGCCTGGGGTTTTTGTTTCATACATGCAAGGAGTGGCATCTCTCCACAGAATTGGGGCCTGGTTGGGCACCATCCTGCACTGGACACATTGTCCTGGTCTGCGCCCTCTGGGCAGCAACCAGGTTGCAAGTCCACGTTAGTGGGTCCCACCCAGTTCAGGCATTTATCTTTAACAGTGCCCGAAGGAGTTCACTTTCTTCAAGCAATAAAAGGGTTCGTTCAGAGAAACTAAATTACACAATGGAAAGAACCTAAGTTTAAATCTCTGTGCCATGTTCCAAGCACGTGAACTGGAGTTGGAGTGTAATGTTAGGGCGGCTGCTGGGGCAGCTCGTCTGCTCTAGCTGCTGGTGGAGCCTTCAGCCAGGTAGCAGTAGGGTGACGTCCCGTGCACGTCCCATGTTCCTCCTGTGGCAGCTGTACGTCTTTGGTCAGGCCAGTTCTGCTGCTGGACCCCTTTTGCTGCGGAGTGCCACGCTGGTCTGGTGTGTGTGTGTGTGTGTGTGTGTGTGTGTGTATGTGTGTGTGTGTGTGGAGGGGAGATTGCTTCTTGTTTTCACGGCTACACATACTCTAGAGTTTCTCATTCACTTCAGCTCCTCAAAGTCCAATTTCAAGGGCACAGATTTTATCAATGATTTTTTTTCATCGTTCTAGAATTTGCACTTCGAATTGCTAGTGCTCAGATCTTTGCAAAACAGGGACTTCCACAAGAAAATCTTTGTGGATGCCTTCTGTCCATGAGCTTCTCTACGAATCCCTCTTAAATTCCTGCGGTGGACCAGAGCGGAAAGGGTTTTGTTTTTGTTTTTGTTTTTGTTTTAATAGTCCTCCATGGCATAACCTAGAAAATAAAAATCATCTGGATTAAGACCTTCCCCCAACACACAAGTGCCCCTTTATCTACTGCAGCAGCAGCGGAGGTCAAAGCCGCTTACTTACTATGTCATGGGTGTTTTACAAGTTATCCAGTTCACACTCACCCATATTTGGGTGGCAGGTGGATCTGAGCACATGCCTTTGAAAAAACACCCGGATGTGGAAAGAACAACGGGCTGGGAATCCTGAGTCTTGAGTTCCCCCTTAAGTTTTGTCATAAATAACTGAGTGACCTTAATCTCTGATTCTCCACTTTCTCATATGTGAAATAAAGGGTTTCATACTGGTTACTTCTGAGAATGGGGCTGGGAACTATTAACTACTGGGAGACACTTCCAGATTTAAAGGTCCAAGACTGCACCAAAGACATACCGATAGAGATAAAAAGAACCACAGAAGTAGACAAGCTCGTACATCTTCCCACATGCTAACTACCGAGGGAGAATTGTTTTCCATAGTATGCCTTTCTGTACCAGCAAACAAAAATGGTTATATATTACTTTTATAAACATTTTAAATACCAAAAATTATAACTAGAAAAGTTTAGGACAAGTTGATTGCTAATATCCTTGATTGCTTAAAAATGTTTATTATTGAAAACGTTATTGTAAAGTGTTACGGCAGGGGGAAGGAGTTCCGTACAAGGGGCTGCACAAGGGAATTTTATGGTGACAAAACTGTTCTATATGGTACTGTGGTAATGAACACATGACTCTGCATTTGGTAAAACCCACTGAACTATACAACACAAAGAGTAAACTTTACTGCATGCAATTTGAAAAAGTAAATCAGGCTGTTGGGCAATCCCAAGATGGAATGAAGACCAACTATGATGAATGAATCTAAGTGTATGGGAAAGTATGACATAACTGTACTGACCTAAGGAATTTTTATTGGAAACTGTAAGACTGAAGACAAAAAGAACTGACAAAAACACTGTGGTCTACTTGGTAACTACAATTCACATGAGAGGACAGGTTAGCAATTCTGATACTGTTTTACAAAGGATACTAGAGTTGAACAAATAGGTAAATAAATTATAGATAAAGGAAGTCATGTTTCTTGCTGTCAGAGAAAGAAAATCACAAATAAGCAAAGATGGGAAGGCTAGAATGAACCCTGTGGGGTTGGATGAGTCAAAGATATCGGTATGAACCCATGGAAATAGATAGATGGTAGAGAAATATAAAGAGCTATCACTGGCCAAACTTGGAACAATTTGAACAACGAAAGTAATCGCAATAGTATTCAACTATAACCCAAGAAAAAAGTAAGTATCTATTAGTCCATACTGATATAAATAAATGATTGGATAAATGAATGGGGGGAGAAGGGAAGCCCTGCCTTACAGAAAAATTCCAAAATTCCAAATAATAAATGTAGAAGGAATGAGGGCAAGAGAAAAATTACCATTTGAACACCACAGTAATAATTACTGTATGCAAGATTTTGGGATGAAACTTTAAGGAGGAACAGAATAGTTGCATAGCCTCGAAGTATCTCCCCCAAAATATTTATTAAATGTTTTCGTGGTTCTAATATATATTCACAAATGTTTTGATAATCCTACCTCTAAAAGGAGTCATTTATTTTCCCAGCTCTCGAGTGTTAACTGGATTTAGTAAATGATTTCTAATGGATAGAGTATGGAAAGGGGGAAAAAAACAACCTAGTAATATTACAGTGGAGAAATCTGGCAGACCGATATCACCTTAACCAAGTGATCAAAGTTACAGCTCCAGTAGTAAGATGATTAGTACATGTTGATATCATGTTATCCCTGATATGATACAGTAAGAAAGGCATCTCATCTCTATGACATTCTGAAACACCCGTAACCCCAGTCTGTTCATTAGAAAACATCAGACAAAACCAAATTGAGGGACATTATACAAAATATCCAGCTAGTGCTCCTTGAAAGTGTCAAGTTCATGAAAAACAAGGAAAGACTGAGAAATTGTCACAGTTTGGTGGAAACAAAAGAGATATGGTGACTAAATGCAATGTGGCACCCTACAGAAGCCTGGAGCAGAAAAAAGCACGCGTGGGAAATGGCTGCAATTCCCATGAAGTCTGCAGTGTAGTTAATAGTGCTGTACCAATGTTAATTTCTTAGGTTTGATAAAGGGACCTACTTACATGCAGTGTAATAACGTTAAGGGAAGCTGCGTGAAAGCTATTAAGGTGTATCTCGCTTAATTACACTTCACAGAGACTGCGTTCTTTACAGATTGAAGGCGTGTGGCAACTCTGTGTCGAGCAAATCTACTGGCACCGTTTTCCCAACAGTTTTGTTCACTCCGTGTCTCTGTGTCACATTTTGGTGATTCTCACAATATTTCTAACTTTTCATTATTATTCTATTTGTCATGGCGATCTGTGATCAATGACCTTTGATGTTTCTCTTGTGCTCATTTTGGGGGCACCACAAACTGCGCCCATATAAGATAGCAAACCTAACTGATAAATGTGTGTATTCTGACCACTCCACTGATGGGCCAGTCCCCCATTTCTCTCCCTCCCCTCGGGCCTCCCTGTTCCCTGAGACACAATGGTATTGAAATTAGGCCAGTTTTTAGACCCTACAATGGCCTCTAAGTGTTCAAGTGAAGGGAAAAGTCCCACGTCTCTCACTTTAAATCAAAAGCCAGAAATGACTAAGCTTAGTGAGGAAGGCATGTCAGAAGCTGAGACAGGCTGAAAGCTAGGCCTCTTGCACCAGTTAGCCAAGTTGTGGATGCCAAGGAAAAGTTCTTGAAGGAAATTGCAAGTGTTACTCCAGTGAATGCTAAGAAAGCAAAACAGCCTTATTACTGATATGGAAAGAGTTTCAGTAGTCTGTGTAGAAAATCAAACCAGCCACAATATTCCCTTAATCCAAAGCCTAATCCAGAGAAAGCCCTAACTCTTCAATTCTGTGAAGGCTGAGAGAGGTGAGGAAGCTGCAGGAGAGAAGTTTGAAGCTAAGAGAGATTGGTTTGTGAGGTTTAAGGAAAGAAGCCATCTCCATAAAATAAAAGCGCAAGCTGCAGCAAGGCGTCCAGAAGATGTAGCTCAGATAATTCGTGAAGGTGGCTAAACTAAAACACAAATTTTCAATGTACATGAAACTACTGGAAGAAGATGCCGTGTAGGACTTTCATCACTAGAGAGGAGATGCCACAGCCCGGCTTCAAAGCTTCAAAGGACAGGTGACTCTCTTGTTAGGGGCTGATGCAGCTGCTGACTTGAAGTTGAAGCCACTGCTCACTGACCATTCTGAAAACCCAGGGCCCTTAAGAATTATGCTAAATTCACTCTGCCTGTGCTCTAGAAATGGAACGACAAAGCTTGAATGATGGCACATCTGTTTACAACATGGTTTACCCAATATTTTAAGCCCACTGTTGAGAACTACTGCTCAGAAAAAAATATTCCTTTTAAAATATCGCTGCTCAATAAAATATTTACAATGCACTTGTCACCCAAGAGGTCTGATGGAGATGGACAACAAGATTAATGTCATTAATGTCTGCTAATACAACATTCATTCTATAGCCTATGGATCAAGGAGTAACTTCGACTTTCAAGTCTTACTATGTAAGAAACACATTTCATAAGGCAATAGCTGCCATAGATAGTGATTCCTCTGATGGATCTGGGCAAAGTCCATCGAAAACCTTCTGGAAAGGATTTACCATTCTACATGCCGTTAGGAACACTTGTATTCATGGGAAGAGGTGACAATATCAACATGAACAGGAGTCTGGAAGAAGTTGATTGCAGCCCTCATGGGTGACTTGGAGGGCTCAGGACTCCAGCGGAGGCAGGAACTGCAGATGCGGTGGAAACGGCGAGAGGACTAGAAGCAGCAGGGAGCCTGAACATGTGACTGGACAGCTGCGATCTCATGATCAAACTTTCACGGCTGAGGAGCTGCTTCTCATGGATGAGCAAAGACAGTGGTTTCTTGAGCTGGAATCTGGTAAAGATGCTGTGAAGATGTTGAAATGATAACAGAGGATTTATAATATGACATACACTTAGTTGATAAAGCAGCAGGGTTTGAGAAGACCGACTCCAAGTGTGAAAGAAGTTCTACGGTGGGTAAAATGCTATCAAACAGCATCACACGCTACAGAGAAATTATCTGTGAAAGGAAGAGTCAAATGGTGCAGTACACATCATTGCTGTCTTATTTTAAGAAATTGCCACAGCCAACCTACCATTCAGCAACTACCACACTCATCAGTCAGCGGCCATCAACATGGAGGCAAACATCTCCACCAGCAAAAAGATTACAGCTCTCTGGTGGCTCAGATGACTGGTTGGGATTTTTTTAGCAATAGAGTATTTTTTAATTAAGGTATGTACATTCTTTTTTTGGACATAATGGTATTGCACACTTAATAGACTGCAGTATAGTGTAAACATAACTTTTATATGCACTGGAAAACCAAAACATTCATTTGACTTGCTTTACTGTGATATTTGCTTTATTGTGGTGGATCTAGAACCAAACCAGCAGGATCTCCAAGAAATATCTGTACAAGGATTCTCTGTGCTATCTTTGTAACTTATCTCTGTGCTATCTTTGTAATTTATCTTTGTACTATCTTTGAAACATCCATAAATCTAAATTGCTTCCCCCCAAAAGTTTAGAAAAATGTTAGGATAAATTGCATTCAGTGTTGCAATTAAAAATATGTGTGCCTAATCAGGAGCTCTATTGTTATATCCAGAGATCAAGCAAGAAACTAGCATAAATAAATAAATCCTAAAAAGAATTAAAGAATTAAAGATGATTACACTCTTTTTTCTTGAAATACAGGCCAAGAACAACTCGACCCTACCAACAAAGCCTGGGCACATACCTCGCGCATCATGTAGCCTAAAACTCATTATTTTGTCATTAGTTTGCTTTTCATATCTCTAAAAGAACCTCAGGAGATCATCTAGTCCCAGGCTGGGGAACCGTTTCATTCCCATCCAGGCCCATAGACCCATAGAAAACATAAACATTAGTACAAAGCAACTTAATGCCATTTCAGTTGTTAGGGTTTTTTTTCAGATATAGAAATGCATGACATTATATTTGTGTGACTTTCAAATAAAGAAGAGTTTACGTAAAATTGTTCCATAAATATGGGGAGAGCCCCACAAAAACATATCCACGTTAGGAACGGTTTAAGGAATGAGAAGGAATGGAGAGAAGAAGGACGATGAGGAGGAGCTGCCTGATATCCCCAGGGGCCCTGACTTCATGGCCAAACCTGTCATGGCATCCTACAGCGAGAGGCTGGATAAGGTGTTTATGGAAAGCAGCCCTGAGAGTAACTGCAGTGAGTGTCCTAGCGGAGGATGAGTGTCAAAGTTTGGGATCTAGATTTTGCTGTTAGGTCTTTTTCCTAGAAAAAGGAAAAACTGAATAACAACTAGAGTTTCCATTTACAGTGGCATATCCCATTCTGTTCCCACACTTGCCCTGTGAGGGAGGTGTTGTTATTAGCCTCCATTTATAACCGGGGAAACTGAAGCTAAGAGACAGTAAGGAACTTGTCCCAGGTCTCACAGCGGGCGACTCAAGTAACTGAGATTCACTGTTAATGGTTGCTGGTGTTGGTTTCCAGACCCAACATTGGAGCAAACAAGGAAGTAACAGCGGAGACAGAGACATAAAAGTGTCCTCTCTCTCTCTCTCTCTCTCACACACACACACACACACACAGAAATATTAGACTCATGGAGGAAATGGAATTGGAGCCACCACGTGTATCCAGCTATGTCTCTTCTGGACTCTTCCAGGGCCAGTTTTCCATCTGGCTCTGTCCTGTGCAGGCCTGCAGCTCGGCAGAGTCAAGGCTGGTGGGCTACTGATTGGGAGCCCTTTCACCATGATGGGGTGGTGTCCGGAAATGGTCCGCTGCTCTCACACCTGCCCACTAATGATCCCGAGATACATTCTGATACATTCATCTCCCTGAGAGGTCTTTCCAGAGTCTCCGGACTGGGTAGGGCCCTGATGTGTGCTTGGATATTGCCACAGAGTTCTCCATGGCACATTTTACTGTATTATTAATTAATGAACCGTTTGAATGAATGTATCTGACTTCTGCCTTCCTCACTTCTACCCAAGCTCCATAAAGACAAGGATTTCCAGCCCCCCCTTTTTAAACATCATATCTCCAGTTTTCAAGATGATACTCGACCCAAAATAATGCTCAATATTTATGGATTGACAGTGAGCCTTGGCTGCTTCCTGTCTATCTAATCCTGATGGAAGAGGCTTGCCCCCTGAACTTCTGTGCTGTTACCAAATAGAATTAGTATCCAACCCTGAAGGCCAGCCTGTTAGCCTGTTAACCACCACCTCACTTACTTTTTACTAAGTCCCTTCTCTGGGCCTGGATCCTATGTCCCTCTAAAGATGGGTTACAGCATGCTGATCTAGACTGTGGCCTCTATAATTGGATCCTGATGATGAAGACAACTCAGCTCAGAAGCTCCTGGTTTGTCATTCTGCCCTTACTACCCTCGTATCCAATTCTTTCTTGGCCCCATTTTCACCTGCGAACCATTTTCTTCCAGGGAGCGCCAATTGCCCTCATAAAGCACACAAGTTATGAGTCACATAGATGTTAAGGGGCCAGAGGACCATACTGTGCTGGGTATTGTCCACGTTAGACAGCGGCAGCAGCGTTTTATGCTGATTGATTATCTCTCTTTCTTCTTTTTAAGAGATCCACAGTTTTATATGAAGAGCACTGGTGGTGGCTAATATCTTAGGTTTCAGGTGAGACTAAATTGATAACACCTGGGGAGGCTATACTAGCTGATGGGACTCTGGGTGTAAGCTGTTTGGTGGGAAAAGAATTTTCCACCTGGGAGAAAAAAGAATCATAATGGACACTGATGGGGGGAAGGAGGGAGCATTGACTGGGGACAGAGCCTTTATTTGCTCTTTCAGATCCATTCGCCATGTTTTCACACTCTGCTCTGTGCCCCAAGATCCTGACTTTTATCCACAGCATTAATCAGGTTTCCAGCTGGGTGTGGCCAGTGGAAAGGATTGGCAGGAGACTGGAATATGGGAGGGCAGAGAAAGACTGCTGGGTTGATGCCCTCGATCGCCTCTTTGCCTCTAGGTGAGGTGACAGGTTATGCATTCCTACGCCAAAGGCCACAGTTCCCCACTGGCTCTCTCCTGCTACTGCACTCTCACTGGTTTCAGCCATCCCTCCCTCTTCTTGCCCCTCCCGTATAGAGACTTTAGGTTTCCTGCTGTCGCTAGACCTGTGGTATTCCTCCAGCTTCTATAGTTTCCCTATATCTTGTCACACCATTGTAAGTAGTAATTTCATTGAGCTTTCTTTAATCACCTTTTCGAGGTTCCCTCTCTTTCTGTTCTGCAGCCTCCTTACACAAAGACTCAGGCTTAAGCAACTTCCACCCTCTAGTACTTTGCACGTCAGGCAGGAGGAAAGAAGCACAGCAAGCTGTGCGCTGCCTTTTAAAGGCTCCCACGTGCAACAGACACATGCCATTCCCACTCCTATCCCATCAGTTAAAGCTATGGTTGACCTCAAGAGGGTGGAGAACTAGAATTCTACCCTACGCTTTGAAGGAGAAAGATTGTAGAACAGCACTACACACCATCACAAACCAATTCTACCACCTCCTTCAGCCCCTACTTCCCTCCAGGAATCTCAACACAATCACCTATTATAATGAAACATTTATTTCTGTCAAGACAAAAAAAAAATTACTCGCGGGGCCACGTTAGGACGAAGCGGAAGGAGGAGAAAGGCCGAAAGTGGCGGGAGCGGTGCGGTGAAAGGGGGTTGGACTCAGGGCTGTAGCGCCCCGCCCCACGCCGCCTCAGTGGATCATGCGCAGGACGGCGTTGGGAGGGTCGGGATGCGGGGGGGGGGGGGGGGGTGGGGATGCGGGGGGGGGGGGCGGGACGGGGGAGCGACTGGGCAGTGTCCGCTGAGGACACCTTGCCCTTTCCAGTTACAGCGCCGGGATGACAGCAAACACAGCAGCCGCAGAAGCGCTGTGACCTTACCTCTCCTATCAGCTTAGCAGCCCCCAAGGAAACTGACTGCCTCCTTACACAGAAGCCAAATGAGACTCTGAAGCCCTTTGGGGCTTTGGAAGAGGAAGAGGAACTGCAGCGCAGGATTTTAATTTGGGGAAAATTAGATAACTTGGTAAAAGAGTGGATCCGAGAAATCAGTGAAAGCAAAAATCTTCCACAATCTAATTGAAAATGTTGGAGGAAATTTTTTAACGTTTGGATCGTATAGATTAGGGGTACATATAAAAGGCTGTTGAAGAGGCATCCAACTGCGTTTGGACGAGATAGAGATTGATATTTTCTTTGCAAGTTTAGCACCGCAGACTCTTCCAGAAGACTTGAGTTTATGAGACGACAACCTGCTTAAGAATTTAGATACAAGATGCATAAAAAGTCTTAACGGTTGCAGGATAACAAATGAAACTTTACATCTAGTACCAAACATTGACAACTTCAGTTGTCTCAAAGAGCTATCAAACTGGGGGCCAAATGCCACAACATCTATTCCTATATATATGGTTTCCTCGCAGGTGTTTCCTGGATTATGCCAGTAGCAAGAACTTGCCAGTCTTACTCAAATGCAATAGCATCAACTTTTTTTTTTTTTTAAGATTTTTATTTATTCATTCGAGATACAGAGAGAGAGAGCACAAGCAGAGGGAGAGGCAGAGGGAGAAGCAGGCTCCCCGCTGAGCCAGGAGCCGGACGTGGGGCTTGATTCCAGGACCCTGGGACCATGACCCGAGCCGAAGGCAGATGCTTAACCATCTGAGCCGCCCAGACGCCCCAGCATCGACTCTTATACATAAATTCTTCTTGGTATTTTCTAAATGGTATGTGTTTAGATTATATTAAAATAAAATTGATTGTAAATACTGAAAAAAAAGATTAAAAATTACTCAATGATTAAATATTATAATAATGATCCCAAAATACAGATAGTGGGTGAATTTTATATGTGGTGAAACTATAGGTGTTTTTTTTCTTCTAATTTTTTTTCTGAATTGTAAATTTCCTAGAGTGACAAAGTAGCATCTTTTATAATGGAAACCACCAGTAAACTTAATTGTGTAAAGTATACTTACAAGACTGTAATAACTTAGAGAAGATGCTTATGATTTTTTAGTAAAAAGATTAACACTTAAAATTGCATCAGTGTTGATAAATACATCTGTAGTCAGGGACAAAAGAAATAAAGTGTACGACTGGCTGTATTTTAATGAATTTTAAAACTCCACAGCTTTTTAATATTTATTTATTTCTAAGTTTATTTATTTAAGTAATCTCTCCACCCAATGCAGGGCTTGAACTTGCAAACCTGAGATCAAGAGTCACATGCTCCTCCAACTGAACCAGCCAAGCCCCCCTTTTTTTATTTTTAAATGTAAAATAAATAAGTTGTGGGCAGTAATAAAATGCTATTCCAGTCAAGAATAGGGCAGAAAGTGTGGAGGAAATGCTGTTCTCAAGCTCTGCCTTTGTTTCTGGAAAAGACAATATTTACTTTGTATTAAAAACCAGGGTTTGGTGATTAACATAATAAAATTAAAAAAATGAAAAAAAAAAACCAGGGTAAACATTTTTGATACTTCTGTTGCATCAGGCTGGTGCCCTTAGGAGCTCCCTCCTTTCCCATAGGGCAAGACTGCTTCCTGAGTATGTATTAACATTTAGGTCTCGCCTTTGAATCTTAGGCCCACCTTTGTCCCAGATACTGCATCAGCTCCCCTCTTTGTTCCAAAGTTCTTAACTTAAAGGTTATTTCACCCCATTCCTACTCCAAGCCAAGAATTTAACGACGTGGGTAAGTTCTCCCCCAGTGTCAAGCAGTAAGTAATTGATTCCCTCTCATCAGGAAAATGGCTAAGATGGCATCACAATTACCGATTCTTCTCTGTAGAGGGCATAACTGTTCCTAAAACAGTTAAGTCCAAATAGCTTTGCTTAAACTGCTTGCAGCACAACTAAATTATTGAAAAGAATGTTTTGGGGCAAATTCCACAAATTCCTCAGTCCTGAATGGTGTTTTTCTTCCTTAAGCTAGATTTCAAATAAGAAAATTTCAAAAAATCACCATAGACACAGAATTCTAAATTCGCTAAATTTTATTCACAGCTGCTCACCTGTTTACATGCATGGACATCTTCAATCACAATGTCTGCACGTGGTTGGAAATGATCACAGGTTGGAGGGCTTATTCAGGGGAATCTCCTCTAGAAGAGCTACAGTGGAGACAAGGCAACTTTGACTATAATTTCAGTGAAAAGCACTGAACATCCATTTCCAAGTTTTGTTTTGTTTTGTTTTTCTTTAACCAAAATCTAAAAAATGCATCTAGGCTCTTCTGCTTATTCAAGGCCTCCTCCTTGTCTCCCTGTATCATGTCCTGACTCTAGGCTACACCAAATCTGAATAAAGTGTGACCCGTGTTAACTCTGCTCCAAGGTATACTTAGTCCTATCAATTCATATCCTCTTCTTTGTGGAGTATTTAATAAGCTTGATTATATATATTTACTTTGTTCTTATGTTAGGATTTTATATGCTTTTTTTCCCCTAAGACTTTATTTTTTAAGTAATCTTTACACCCAACATGGGGCTCAAACTCACAACCCCAAGATCAATAGTCGCACGCTCCACTGACTGAGCCAGCCAGGCACCCCAGGATTTTACATCCTTTTAGTAACTTCCCACATGGCGCAAACCTTACTAGAAGGAGTAGGGTGTCCCCCCCAATGTCAGTCCATTAGAGCAGAATCAGCTTCTCACAGATCTACAGTAAATGAAGTGGACTGCCTGTTTCCATAGTGGCAACTGGTACCAGCTCTCTATTCACTAGCTCTTGACCTTTCTAGAAGAGAGCAACTTCCCCTTGTCTGGAGACATTTGAAAGGTCATACCTGAGACAGGTTTTTCTCAAGATTATACTTTTCTTCCTCAGGCTGACAGCTACGGTGAGACTACAACATAGCCACAGAGCAGAAATACAATTCTTGTTCTGGGAGGAAGTGGCTTATGTGCCAAAAAAAATGGCAGGACCTAGTTAACAGGAATATTTCAAGAATCTGGGGGACACATATGTGTAGGGATCTTGAGGATACTGGATTGGGGATGGTGGTGGGAGGTGGGGATGGGAAACTGGGTGGACTATAGCTTATTATTATTGGGAGCACTCCATGACTTAGAGCTCAGTATTCTGGCAAGGACACCAGGATCCTGCCCAACATGCTGCTGGGATGGCTCTTGGAAGCTTGCTCACCACGATAGCCTAGGATAACTAGGTGGAGATGCTGGAACTGCCTTGGCATGGTATTGAGGAAGGGGTCCAAAGATTCAAGGAGGTAAAAATATTAGAATTAATTTATTATTTGTGATCAGAGACACTGGCACTTGGCAGTGTTCCCCAGGAGGACCCAAAGGACACTTCTTTCACTAAAGCAGGGAGGGGAGCATTGCTAAGGAGCACCAGTTAATTTGACAAGCTCTGTGATAACTGTCTTGTACAGGCTGGGATTGACAGAAGATGTTGCGATTGAGATTCCTAATATCAAGGCAATGGTAGGATTCTGGAATGGCAGAGACCAATGGCAGCACTTAACTGCTAGAATAAAGGGGGCATATGCCATACTGGGCAGCAAGGCTGTAGTAGTGTTCAGTATGCTTCGACCCTCGGGAATCAGCTAATAAGTCATGGTGTTCCTAGGGGTGAGACAGATGGAAAGCCAACCAGAATGTTACTTGACCTATATAATAAAACAGAAAAATCGAGAGCTGGTGAACAGAAACCTTCACCAGCGTTTCTTTCAGAGAAAAAGATTCCTTCACCCAGTTTCTAAACATGTCATTTCAGAGACCCAAAGCCTACTCACTGAAGGAGAGATAGATCCCTTTGAAGAAGGACAATGCAATGCTACTACAAGTATTTATAGTAAACATTCCTGTGATGCTTCCCCAAAGGGATCTAAGACTGTTTATCAGGGTAAAGATGAACTGGCAAAAAGGGAGTTGTCAGACTTTTCAAGAACAGTTGAATATAGGGACCATGGCTCTCTGTTGATACCAAATCAAGGGACCTGAAGTATTTTTCCTTATTCTCCAGTTAAAATGGGGTCATACGGAGGCCATATGATAAAAGGAGTTCTAGTTCAAATGTGTCTCACTATCGGTACGATAGATCTGTTGGATCTACCCTGTGGTTATTTCTCTGGTATCTGAGCGCATAGTTGGGACACATATAGGCAGTAGCTGACCGTACATTCACATTGGTTCCCCAACCTGTGAAGAGCCACTACGGTAAGAAACTTGAAACTGTTTCTTCCTTCGGCGAAGTGAACATGTCAAAGTAATAATACATGCTGGCAGGATAGAGCACCAGTTACCCATACTGGTTGCCAAATGAATAATGCATCATGGAATTTGTTTCTTTTTTTCCTTTCCTTGTTTTATTTCTCCAGACCCTCAGTCCTGCTCCTTAGGATTCCTCCTCCTCCTCCTCCTCCTCCTCCTCCTTCTTCTTCTTCTTCCTCCTCCTCCTCCTCTCCTCCTCCTTCTCCTCCTCCTTCTCCTTCCCCTTCCCCTTCTTCTTCTTCTTCTTTTCTTCTTCCTCTTCTTCTTCTTCTTCTTTCTTCTTCTTTCTTCTTCTTTCTTCTTCTTCTTCTTCTTCTTCTTCTTCTTCTTCTTCTTCTTCTT